>NW_026061710.1:20555512-20855614 GCF_023897955.1 Schistocerca gregaria
TCATCAACACTCTGATAGTCCACAGATTACAGAATGCCTCCAGATGTTCATCGGAAACTACTACTGGTCTTCCAGGTAACGATCAAAGGGTAGACTGTTTGAGACATTACTTTTATGGAAGAAAGTGCGCATGGTGACTGTTGTATTCAATCCCGATGCAATTTCTGTGTTTCATCAACACTCTGATAGTCCACAGATTACAGAATGCCTCCAGATGTTCATCGGAAACTACTACTGGTCTTCAAAGGAACGATCAAAGCGTAAACTGTTTGAGACGTAACTCCCATGGAGGAAACTGCGCATGGAGACTGTTGTATTCAACCCCCATGCAATTTCTGAGTTTCATCGACACTCTGATAGTCCACAGTGTACCGAAAGCCTCCAAATGTGCATAGGAAACTACTACTGGTCTTCTGGGGAACGATCAAAGCGTAGACTGTTAGAGACATTACTCCCATGGAGGAAAGTGCGTATGGTGACTGTTGTATTCAATCCCGATGCAATTTCTGCGTTTCATCAACACTCTGATAGGCCACAGATTACAGAATGCCTCCAGATGTGCATCGGACACTACTACTGGTCTTCCAGGGAACGATCAAAGCGTAGACTGTTCGAGACATACCTCCCGTGGAGGATAGTGCGCATGGTGACTGTTGTATTCATTCCCGATGCAATTTCGTGTGTTTCTTTAACACTCTGAAGGTCCACAGATTGCAGAAGGCCACCAGATGTGCATCGGAAACTACTACTGGTCTTACAGGGAAGGATCAAAGCGTAGACTGTTAGAGACATTACTCCCATGGAGGAAAGTGCGTATGGTGACTGTTGTATTCAATCCCGATGCAATTTCTGAGTTTCATCAACACTCTGATAGTCCCCAGATTACAGAATGCCACCAGATGTGCATCGGAAACTACTGCTGGTCTTCCAGGGAACGATCAAATCGTAGACTGTTTGAGACATTACTCCCGTGTAGGAAAGTGCGCATGCTGATTGTTGTACTCAATCCCGATGCAATTTCTGTGTTTCATCAACATTCTGATTGTCCACAGATTACAGAATGCCTCCAGATGTTCATCGTAAACTACTACTGGTCTTCCAGGGAACGATCAAATCGTAGACTGTTTGAGACATGACTCCCGTGTAGGAAAGTGCGCATTGTGATTGTTGTACTCAATCGCGATGCAATTTCTGTGTTTCATCAGCACTCTGATAGTCCACAGATTACAGAAGGCCACCAGATGTGCATCTTAAACTACTACTGGTCTTCCAGGGAACGATCAAATCGTAGACTGTTTGAGACATTACCCCCGTGTAGGAAAGTGCGCATGGTGACTGTTGTACTCAATCCCGATGCAATTTCTGTGTTTCATCAACACCCTGATAGTCTACACATTACAGAATGCCACCAGATGTGCATCGGAAACTACTACTGGTCTTACAGGGATCGATCAAAGCATAGACTGTTTGAGAATTACTCCCATGGAGGAAACTGCGCATGTTGACTGTTGTATTCAATCCCGAGGCAATTTCTGTGTTTCATCAACACTCTGATAGTCCACAGATTACGGAAAGCCCCCAGATGTGCATCGGAAACTTCTACTGGTCTTCCAGGGAAAGATCAAAGCGTAGACTGTTTGAGACATTACTCCCATGGAGGAAAGTGCGCATGGTGAATGTTGTATTCATTCCCGATGCAATTTCTGTGTTTCATCAACACGCTGATAGTCCACAGATTACAGAATGCCACCAGATATGCATCGAAAACTACTGCTGGTCTTAAAGGGAACGATCAAAGCATAGACTGTTTGAGAATTACTCCCATGGAGGAAAGTGCGTATTATGACTGTTGTATTCAATCCCGAGGCAATTTCTGTGTTTCATCAACACTCTGATAGTCCACAGATTACAGAAAGCCCCCAGATGTGCATCGGAAACTACTACTGGTCTTCCAGGGAACGATCAAAGCGTAGACTGTTTGAGACATTACTCACATGGAGGAAAGTGCGCATGGTGCCTGTTGAATTCAATCCCGATGCAATTTCTGTGTTTCATCAACACTCTGATTGTCCACAGATTACAGAATGCCTCCAGATGTGCATCGGAATTTACTACTGGTCTTACAGGGAACGATCCAAGCGTAGACTGTTTGAGACATTACTTTTATGGAGGAAAGTGCGCATGGTTACTGTTGTATTCAATCCCGATGCAATTACTGTGTTTCATCAACACCCTGATAGTCTACACATTACAGAATGCCACCAGATGTGCATCGGAAACTACTACTGGTCTTACAGGGAACGATCAAAGCATAGACTGTTTGAGAATTACTCTCACGGAGGAAAGTGCGAATGTTGACTGTTGTATTCAATCCCGAGGCAATTTCTGTGTTTCATCAACACTCTGATAGTCCACAGATTACGGAAAGCCACCAGATGTGCATCGGAAACTTCTACTGGTCTTCCAGGGAACGATCAAAGCGTAGACTGTTTGAGACATTACTCCCATAGAGGAAAGTGCGCATGGTGACTGTTGTATTCAATCCCGATGCAATTTCTGTGTTTCATCAACACTCTGATAGGCCACAGATTACAGAATGCCACCAGATGTGCATCGGAAACTACTACTAGTCTTCCAGGGAACGATCAAAGCGTAGACTGTTCGAGACATACCTCCGGTGTAGGAAAGTGCGCATGGTGACTGTTGTATTCATTCCCGATGCAATTTCTGTGTTACTTTAACACTCTGATAGTCCACAGATTACAGAATGCCTCCAGATGTTCATCGGAAACTACTACTGGTCTTCCAGGGAACGATCAAAGCGTAGACTGTTTGAGACATTACTCCCATGGAGGAAAGTGCGCATGGTGACTGTTGTATTCAATCCCGATGCAATTTCTGTGTTTCATCAACACTCTGATACTCCACAGAATCCAGAATGCTTCCAGATGTGCATCGGAAACTACTACTGGTCTTCCAGGGAACGATCAAAGGGTAGACTGTTTGAGACACTACTCCCGTGGAGGAAAGTGCGCATGGTGACTGTTGTATTCAATCCCGATGCAATTTCTGAGTTTCATCAACACACTGATAGTCCCCAGATTACAGAATGCCACCAGATGTGCATCGCAAACTACTGCTGGTCTTCCAGGGAACGATCAAATCGTAGACTGTTTGAGACATTACTCCCGTGTAGGAAAGTGCGCATGCTGACTGTTGTACTCAATCCCGATGCAATTTCTGTGTTTCATCAACATTCTGATTGTCCACAGATTACAGAATGCCTCCAGATGTTCATCGTAAACTACTACTGGTCTTCCAGGGAACGATCAAATCGTAGACTGTTTGAGACATGAGTCCCGTGTAGGAAAGTGCGCATTGTGATTGTTGTACTCAATCGCGATGCAATTTCTGTGTTTCATCAGCACTCTGATAGTCTACACATTACAGAAGGCCACCAGATGTGCATCGGAAACTACTACTGGTCTTACAGGGAACGATCAAAGCATAGACTGTTTGAGAATTACTCCCATGGAGGAAACTGCGCCTGTTGACTGTTGTATTCAATCCCGAGGCAATTTCTGTGTTTCATCAACACTCTGATAGTCCACAGATTACGGAAAGCCCCCAGATGTGCATCGGAAACTTCTACTGGTCTTCCAGGGGACGATCAAAGCGTAGACTGTTTGAGACATTACTCCCATGGAGGAAAGTGCGCATGGTGACTGTTGTATTCATTCCCGATGCAATTTCTGTGTTTCATCAACACGCTGATAGTCCACAGATTACAGAATGCCACCAGATATGCATCGAAAACTACAGCTGGTCTTAAAGGGAATGATCAAAGCATAGACTGTTTGAGAATTACTCCCATGGAGGAAAGTGGGTGTTATGACTGTTGTATTCAATCCAGAGGCAATTTCTGTGTTTCATCAACACTCTGATAGTCCACAGATTACAGAAAGCCCCCAGATGTGCATCGGAAACTACTACTGGTCTTCCAGGGAACGATCAAAGCGTAGACTGTTTGAGACATTACTTTTATGGAGGAAAGTGCGCATGGTTACTGTTGTATTCAATCCCGATGCTATTACTGTGTTTCATCAACACCCTGATAGTCTACACATTACAGAATGCCACTAGATGTGCATCGGAAACTACCACTGGTCTTACAGGGAACGATCAAAGCATAGACTGTTTGAGAATTACTCTCACGGAGGAAAGTGCGCATGTTGACTGTTGTATTCAATCCCGATGCAATTTCTGTGTTTCATCAACACTCTGATAGGCCCCAGATTACAGAATGCCACCAGATGTGCATCGGAAACTACTACTAGTCTTCCAGGGAACGATCAAAGCGTAGACTGTTCGAGACATTACTCCCATGGAGGAATGTGCGCATGGTGACTGTTGTATTCAATCCCGATGCAATTTCTGTGTTTCATCAACACTCTGATAGTCCACAGATTACAGAATGCTTCCAGGTGTGCATCGGAAACTACTACTGGTCTTACAGGGAACGATCAAAGCGTAGACTGTTTGGGACATTACTCCCACGGAGGAAAGTGCGCATGGTGACTGTTGTATTCATCCAGATGCAATTTCTGTGTTTCATCAACACTCTGATAGTCCATAGATTACAGAATGCCACCAGATGTGCATCGGAAACTACTACTAGTCTTCCAGGGAACGATCAAAGCGTAGACTGTTTGGGACATTACTCCCATGGAGGAAAGTGCGCATGGTGACTGTTGTATTCAATCCCGATGCAATTTCTGTGTTTCATCAACACTCTGATAGTCCACAGATTACAGAATGCTTCCAGATGTGCATCGGAAACTACTACTGGTCTTCCAGGGAACGATCAAAGCGAAGCCTGTTAGAGACATTACTCCCATGGAGGAAAGTGCGCATGGTGACTGTTGTATTCAATCCCGATGCAATTTCTGTGTTTCATCAACACTCTGATAGTCCACAGATTACAGAATGCCGCCAGCTGTTTATCGGAAACTACTACTGGTCTTCCAGGGATCGATCAAAGCGTAGACGGTTTGAGACATTACTACCGTGGAGGAAAGTGAGGGTGGTGACTGTTGTATTCATTCCCGATGCAATTTCTGTGTTTCATCAACACTCTGATAGTCCACAGATTACAGAATGCCTCCAGATGTTCATCGGAAACTACTACTGGTCTTCCAGGAACGATCAAAGCGTAAACTGTTTGAGACGTTACTCCCATTGAGGAAACTGCGCATGGAGACTGTTGTATTCAATCCCGATGCAATTTCTGAGTTTCATCAACACTCTGATAGTCCACAGTGTACAGAAATCCTCCAGATGTGTATAGGAAACTACTACTGGTCTTCTGGGGAACGATCAAAGCGTAGACTGTTAGAGACATTACTCCTATGGAGGAAAGTGCGCATGGTGACTGTTGTATTGAATCCCGATGCTATTACTGTGTTGCATCAACACTCTGATAGTCTACACATTACAGAATAACACCAGCTGTGCTTCGGAAACTACTACTGGTAGTCCAGGAAACGATCAAAGCGTAGACTGTTAGAGACATTACTCCCACGGAGGAAAGTGCGCATGGCGACTGTTGTATTGAATCCCGATGCAATTTCTGTGTTTCATCAACACTCTGATAGTCCACAGATTACAGAATGCCGCCAGCTGTTTATCGGAAACTACTACTGGTCTTCCAGGGAACGATCAAAGCGTAGACTGTTTGAGACATTACTACCGTAGAGGAAAGTGCGCGTGGTGACTGTTGTATTCATTCCCGAAGCAATTTCTGTGTTTAATCAACACTCTGATAGTCCACAGATTACAGAATGCCTCCAGATGTTCATCGGAAACTACTACTGGTCTTCCAGGAACGATCAAAGCGTAAACTGTTAGAGACATTACTCCCATTGAGGAAACTGCGCATGGAGACTGTTGTATTCAATCCCGATGCAATTTCTGTGTCTCATCAACACTCTGATAGTCCACAGATTACAGAAAGCCCCCAGATGTGCATCGGAAACTACTACTGGTCTTCCAGGGAACGATCAAAGCGTAGACTGTTTGAGACATTACTACCGTGGAGGAAAGTGCGCATGGTGACTGTTTTATTCAATCCCGAAGCAATTTCTGTGTTTCATCATCACTCTGATAGTCCACAGATTACAGAATGCCTCCAGATGTTCATCGGAAACTACTACTGGTCTTCAAGGGAACGATCAAAGCGTAAACTGTTTGAGACGTAACCCCCATGGAGGAAAGTGCGCATGGAGACTGTTGTATTCAACCCCGATGCAATTTCTGTGTTTCATCGACACTCTGATAGTCCACAGTGTACCGAAAGCCTCCAGATGTGCATAGGAAACTACTACTGGTCTTCTGGGGAACGATCAAAGCGTAGACTGTTAGAGACATTACTCCCATGGAGGAAAGTGCGTATGGTGACTGTTGTATTCAATCCCGATGCAATTACTGTGTTTCATCAACCCTCTGATAGTCTACACATTACAGAATGCCACCAGATGTGCATCGGAAACTACTACAGGTCTTCCAGGGAACGATTAAAGCGTAGATTGTTTGAGACATTTCTCCCGTGGAGGAAAGTGCGCATGGTGACTGTTGTATTCAATCCGGATGCAATTTATGTGTTTCATCCACACTCTGATAGTCCACATTTTACAGAATGCCTCCAGATGTGCATCGGAAACTACTAATAGTCTTCCAGGGAACGGTCAAAGCGTAGACTGTTTGAGACATTACTCCCATGGAGAAAAGTGCGCATGGTGACTGTTCTATTCATTCCCGATGCAATTTCTTTGTTTCATCAACACTCTTATAGTCCACAGATTACAGAATGTCTCCAGATGTGCATCGGAAACTACTACTGGTCTTCCAGAGAACGATCAAAGCGTTGACTGTTTGGGACATTCCTCCCCTGGAGGGAAGTGCGCATGGTGACTGTTGTATTCAATCCGGATGCAATTTCTGTGTTTCATCAACACTCTGATAGTCCACATTTTACAGAATGCCTCCAGATGTGCATCGGAAACTACTACTGGTCTTACAGGGAACGATCAAAGCGTAGACAGTTTGAGACATTACTCCAATGGAGGAAAGTGCGCATGGTGACTGTTGTATTCAATCCCTATGCAATATCTGTGTTTCATCAACACACTGATAGTCCACAGATTACAGAATGCCTCCATATGTTCATCGGCAGCTACTACTGGTCTTCCAGGGAACGATTAATTCGTAGACTGTTTGAGACATTACTTTTATGGGGGAATGTGCGCATGGTGTCTGTTGTATTTAATCCCGATGCAATTTCTGTGTTTCATCAACACTCTAATAGTCCACAGATTACAGAATGCCTCCAGATGTTCATCGGAAACTACTACTGGTCTTACAGGGAACGATCAAAGCATAGACTGTTTGAGAATTACTCCCATGGAGGAAAGTGCGCATGGTGACTGTTGTATTCAATCCCTATGCAATTTCTGCGTTTCATCAACACTCTGATAGGCCACAGATTACAGAATGCCACCATATGTTCATCGGAAGCTACTACTGGTCTTCCAGGGAACGATCAAAGCGTAGACTGTTCGAGACATACCTCCCGTGGAGGAAAGTGCGCATGGTGCCTGTTTATTCATTCCCGATGCAATTTCTGTGTTTCTTTAACACTCTGAAGGTCCACAGATTACAGAAGGCCACCAGATGTGCATCGGAAACTACTACTGGTCTTACAGGGAAGGATCAAAGAATAGACTGTTTGAGAATTACTTCCATGGAGGAAAGTGCGCATGGTGACTGTTGTATTCAATCCCGAGGCAATTTCTGTGTTTCATCAACACTCTGATAGTCCGCAGATTACAGAATGCCACCAGATGTGCATCGGAAACTACTACTGGTCTTCCAGGGAACGATCAAAGAGTAGACTGTATGAGACACTACTCCCGTGGAGGAAAGTGCGCATGGTGACTGTTGTATTCAATCCCGATGCAATTTCTGAGTTTCATCAACACTCTGATAGTCCCCAGATTACAGAATGCCACCAGATGTGCATCGGAAACTACTGCTGGTCTTCCAGGGAACGATCAAATCGTAGACTGTTTGAGACATTACACCCGTGTAGGAAAGTGCGCATGCTGACTGTTGTACTCAATCCCGATGCAATTTCTGTGTTTCATCAACACTCTGATAGTCCACAGATTACAGAATGCCTCCAGATGTGCATCGGAAACTACTACTGGTCTTCCAGGGAACGATCAAAGCGTAGACTGTTTGAGACATTAATTTTATGGAGGAATGTGCGCATGGTGACTGTTGTATTCAATCCCGATGCAATTTCTGTGTTTCGTCAACATTCTGATTGTCCACAGATTACAGAATGCCTCCAGATGTTCATCGTAAACTACTACTGGTCTTCCAGGGAACGATCAAATCGTAGACTGTTTGAGACATTACTCCCGTGTAGGAAAGTGCGCATGGTGACTGTTGTACTCAATCCCGATGCAATTTCTGTGTTTCATCAACACCCTGATAGTCTGCACATTACACAAGGCCACCAGATGTGCATCGGAAACTACTACTGGTCTTAAAGGGAACGATCAAAGCATAGACTGTTTGAGAATTACTCCCATGGAGGAAAGTGCGTAATATGACTGTTGTATTCAATCCCGAGGCAATTTCTGTGTTTCATCAACACTCTGATAGTCCACAGATTACAGAATGCCACCAGATATGCATCGGAAACTACTGCTGGTCTTAAAGGGAACGATCAAAGCATAGACTGTTTGAGAATTACTCCCATGGAGGAAAGTGCGTAATATGACTGTTGTATTCAATCCCGATGCAATTTCTGTGTTTCATCAACACTCTGATAGTCCACAGAATCCAGAATGCTTCCAGAAGTGCATCGGAAACTACTACTGGTCTTCCAGGGAACGATCAAAGCGTAGACTGTTTGAGACATTACTTATATGGAGGAAAGTGCGCATGGTTACTGTTGTATTCAATCCCGATGCAATTACTGTGTTTCATCAACACCCTGATAGTCTACACATTACGGAATGCCACCAGATGTGCATCGGAAACTACTACTGGTCTTACAGGGAACGATCAAAGAATAGACTGTTTGAGAATTACTCTCACTAGGAAAGTGCGCATGTTGACTGTTGTATTCAATCCCGAGGCAATTTCTGTGTTTCATCAATACTCTGATAGTCCACAGATTACGGAAAGCCCCCAGATGTGCATCGGAAACTTCTACTGGTCTTCCAGGGAACGATCAAAGCGTAGACTGTTTGAGACATTACTCCCATGGAGGAAAGTGCGCATGGTGACTGTTGTATTCAATCCCGATGCAATTTCTGTGTTTCATCAACACTCTGATAGGCCACAGATTACAGAATGCCACCAGATGTTCATCGGAAACTACTACTGGTCTTACAGGAACGATCAAAGCGTAAACTGTTTGAGACATTACTCCGATTGAGGAAACTGCGAATGGAGACTGTTGTATTCAATCCCGATGCAATTTCTTTGTTTCATCAACACTCTGATAGTCCACAGTGTACAGAAAGCCCCCAGATGTGCATCGGAAACTACTACTAGTCTTCCAGGGAACGATCAAAGCGTAGACTGTTCGAGACATACCTCCGGTGTAGGAAAGTGCGCATTGTGACTGTTGTATTCATTTCCGATGCAATTTCTGTGTTACTTTAACACCCTGATAGTCCAGAGATTACAGAATGCCTCCAGATGTTCATCGGAAACTACTATTGGTCTTCCAGGGAACGATCAAAGCGTAGACTGCTTGAGACATTACTAACATGGAGGAAAGTGCGCATGGTGACTGTTGTATTCAATCCCGATGCAATTTCTGTGTTTCATCAACACTCTGATACTCCACAGAATCCAGAATGCTTCCAGAAGTGCATCGGAAACTACTACTGGTCTTCCAGGGAACGATCAAAGCGTAGACTGTTTGAGACATTACTTTTATGGAGGAAAGTGCGCATGGTGACTGTTGTATTGAATCCCTAAGCATTTTCTGTGTTTCATCAACACTCTGATACTCCACAGAATACAGAATGCCTCCAGATGGTAATCGGAAACTACTACGGGTCTTACAGGGAACGAACAAAGCATAGACTGTTTGAGAATTACTCCCATGGAGGAAAGTGCGCATGGTGACTGTTGTATTCAATCCCGATGCAATTTCTGTGTTTCATCAACACTCTAATAGGCCACAGATTAAAGAAAGCCCCCAGATGTGCATCGGAAACTACTACGGGTCTTACAGGGAACGAACAAAGCTTATTCTGTTTGAGAATTACTCCCATGGAGGAAAGTGCGCATGGTGACTGTTGTATTCAATCCCGATGCAATTTCTGTGTTTCATCAACACTCTAATAGGCCACAGATTAAAGAAAGCCCCCAGATGTGCATCGGAAACTACTACTGGTCTTCCAGGGAACGATCAAAGCGAAGCCTGTTAGAGACATTACTCCCATGGAGGAAAGTGAGCATGGTGACTGTTGTATTCAATCCCGATGCAATTTCTGTGTTTCATCAACACTCTGATAGCCCACAGATTACAGAATGCCTCCAGATGTTAATCGGAAACTACTACTGGTCTTCCAGGAACGATCAAAGCGTAGACTGTTTGAGACATTACTCCCATTGAGGAAACTGCGCATGGAGACTGTTGTATTCAATCCCGATGCAATTTCTGTGTTTCATCAACACTCTGATAGTCCACAGTGTACAGAAAGCCTCCAGATGTGTATAGGAAACTACTACTGTTCTTCTGGGGAACGATCAAAGCGTAGACTGTTAGAGACATTACTCCTATGGAGGAAAGTGCGCATGGTTACTGTTGTATTGAATCCCGATGCTATTACTGTGTTGCATCAACACTCTGATAGTCTACACATTACAGAATACCACCAGATGTGCATCGGAAACTACTACTGGTCTTCCAGGGAACGATCAAAGCGTAGATTGTTTGAGACATTTCTTCCGTGGAGGAAAATGCGCATGTTGACTGTTGTATTCAATCTGGATGCAATTTCTGTGTTTCATCAACAGTCTGATAGTCCACATTTTACAGAATGCCTCCAGATGTGCATTGGAAACTACTACTGGTCTTACAGGGAACGATCAAAGCGTTGACTGTTTGAGGATTACTCCCATGGAGGAAAGTGCGCATTGTGACTGTTGTATTCAATCCCGATGCAATTTCTGTGTTTCATCATCACTCTGATAGTCCACAGATTACAGAATGCCTCCTGATGTTCATCGGAAACTACTACTGGTCTTCCAGGTAACGATCAAAGGGTAGACTGTTTGAGACATTACTTTTATGGAAAAATGTGCGCATGGTGACTGTTGTAATCAATCCCGATGCAATTTCTGTGTTTCATCATCACTCTAATAGTCCACAGATTACAGAATGCCTCCAGATGTGCATCGGAAACTACTACTGGTCTTACAGGGAACGATCAAAGCGTTGACTGTTTGAGGATTACTCCCATGGAGGAAAGTGCGCATGGTGACTGTTGTATTCAATACCGATGCAATTTCTGTGTTTCATCAACGCTCTGATAGGCCACAGATTACAGAATGCCACCAGATGTGCATCGGAAACTAGTACTGGTCTTCCAGGGAACGATCAAAGCGTAGACTGTTTGAGACATACCTCCCGTGGAGGAAAGTACGCATGAAGACTGTTGTATTCAGTCCCGATGCAATTTCTGTGTTTCATCAACACTCTGATAGTCCACAGTGTACAGAAAGCCTCCAGATGTGCATAGGAAACTACTACTGGTCTTCTGGGGAACGATCAAAGCGTAGACTGTTAGAGACACTACTGCCATGGAGGAAAGTGCGCATGATGACTGTTGTATTCAATCCCGATGCAATTACTGTGTTTCATCAACACTCTGATAGTCTACACATTACAGAATGCCACCAGATGTGCATCGGAAACTTCTACTGGTCTTCCAGGGAACGATCAAAGCGTAGATTTTTTGAGACATTTCTCCCGTGGAGGAAAGTGCGCATGGTGACTGTTGTATTCAATCCGGATGCTATTTCTGTGTTTCATCAACACTCTGATAGTCCACATTTTACAGAATGCCTCCAGATGTGCATCGGAAACTACTACTGGTCTTCCTGGGAACGATCAAAGCGTAGACTGTTTCAGACATTACTCCCATGGAGGAAAGTGCGCATGGTGACTGTTGTATTCAATCCCGATGCAATTTCTGTGTTTCATCAACACTCTGATAGTCCACAGATTACAGAATGCCGCCAGCTGTTTATCGGAAACTACTACTTGTCTTCCAGGGAACGATCAAAGCGTAGACTGTTTGAGACATTACTACCGTAGAGGAAAGTGCGCGTGGTGACTGTTGTATTCATTCCCGATGCAATTTCTGTGTTTAATCAACACTCTGATAGTCCACAGATTACAGAATGCCTCCAGATGTTCATCGGAAACTACTACTGGTCTTCCAGGAACGATCAAAGCGTAAACTGTTTGAGACATTACTCCCATTGAGGAAACTGCGCATGGAGACTGTCGTATTCAATCCCGATGCAATTTCTGTGTTTCATCAACACTCTGATAGTCCACAGATTACAGAATGCCTCCAGATGTTCATCGGAAACTACTACTGGTCTTCCAGGTAACGCTCAAAGGGTAGACTGTTTGAGACATTACTTTTATGGAAGAAAGTGCGCATGGTGACTGTTGTATTCAATCCCGATGCAATATCTGTGTTTCATCAACACTCTGATAGTCCACAGATTACAGAATGCCACCTGATGTGCATCGGAAGCTATTACTGGTCTTACAGGGAACGATCAAAACATAGACTGTTTGAGAATTACTCCCATGGAGGAAAGTGCGCATGGTGACTGTTGTATTCAATCCCAATGCAATTTCTGTGTCTCATCAAAACTCTGATTGTCCACAGATTACAGAAAGCCCCCAGATGTGCATCTGAAACTACTACTGGTCTTCCAGGGAACGATCAAAGCGTAGACTGTTTGAGACATTACTACCGTGGAGGAAAGTGCGCATGGTGACTGTTTTATTCAATCCCTATGCAATTTCTGTGTTTCATCATCACTCTGATAGTCCACAGATTACAGAATGCCTCCAGATGTTCATCGGAAACTACTACTGGACTTCCAGAGAACGATCAAAGCGTTGACTGTTTGGGACATTACTCCCATGGAGGGAAGTGCGCATGGTGACTGTTGTATTCAATCCGGATGCAATTTCTGTGTTTCATCAACACTCTCATAGTCCACATTTTACAGAATGCCTCCAGATGTGTATCGGAAACTACTACTGGTCTTCCAGGGAACGATCAAAGCGTAGACTGTTTGAGACATTACTCCAATGGAGGAAAGTGCGCATGGTGACTGTTGTATTCAATCCCTATGCAATATCTGTGTTTCATCAACACACTGATAGTCCACAGATTACAGAATGCCTCCATATGTTCATCGGAAGCTACTACTGGTCTTCCAGGGAACGATTATTTCGTAGACTGTTTGAGACATTACTTTTATGGGGGAATGTGCGCATGGTGTCTGTTGTATTTAATCCCGATGCAATTTCTGTGTTTCATCAACACTCTAATAGTCCACAGATTACAGAATGCCTCCAGATGTTCATCGGAAACTACTACTGGTCTTACAGGGAACGATCAAAGCATAGACTGTTTGAGAATTACTCCAATGGAGGAAAGTGCGCATGGTGACTGTTGTATTCAATCCCTATGCAATATCTGTGTTTCATCAACACACTGATAGTCCACAGATTACAGAATGCCTCCATATGTTCATCGGAAGCTACTACCGGTCTTCCAGGGAACGATTATTTCGTAGACTGTTTGAGACATTACTTTTATGGGGGAATGTGCGCATGGTGTCTGTTGTATTTAATCCCGATGCAATTTCTGTGTTTCATCAACACTCTAATAGTCCACAGATTACAGAATGCCTCCAGATGTTCATCGGAAACTACTACTGGTCTTACAGGGAACGATCAAAGCATAGACTGTTTGAGAATTACTCCAATGGAGGAAAGTGCGCATGGTGACTGTTGTATTCAATCCCGATGCAATTTCTGCGTTTCATCAACAATCTGATAGGCCACAGATTACAGAATGCCACCAGATGTGCATCGGACACTACTACTGGTCTTCCAGGGAACGATTAAAGCGTAGATTGTTCGAGACATACCTCCCGTGGAGGAAAGTGCGCATGGTGACTGTTGTATTCAATCCCGATGCAATTTCTGAGTTTCATCAACACTCTGATAGTCCCCAGATTATAGAATGCCACCAGATGTGCATCGGAAACTACTGCTGGTCTTCCAGGGAACGATCAAAGCGTAGACTGTTTGAGACATTACTTTTATGGAGGAATGTGCGCATGGTGACTGTTGTATTCAATCCCGATGCAATTTCTGTGTTTCGTCAACATTCTGATTGTCCACAGATTACAGAATGCCTCCAGATGTTCATCGTAAACTACTACTGGTCTTCCAGGGAACGATCAAATCGTAGACTGTTTGAGACATGACTCCCGTGTAGGAAAGTGCGCATTGTGATTGTTGTACTCAATCGCGATGCAATTTCTGTGTTTCATCAGCACTCTGATAGTCCACAGATTACAGAAGGCCACCAGATGTGCATCGGAAACTACTACTGGTCTTCCAGGGAACGATCAAATCGTAGACTGTTTGAGACATTACTCCCGTGTAGGAAAGTGTGCATGGTGACTGTTGTACTCAATCCCGATGCAATTTCTGTGTTTCATCAACACCCTGATAGTCTACACATTACAGAATGCCACCAGATGTGCATCGGAAACTACTACTGGTCTTACAGGGAACGATGAAAGCATAGACTTTTTGAGAATTACTCCCATGGAGGAAACTGCGCATGTTGACTGTTGTATTCAATCCCGAGGCAATTTCTGTGTTTCATCAACACTCTGATAGTCCACAGATTACGGAAAGCCCCCAGATGTGCATCGGAAATTTCTACTGGTCTTCCAGGGAACGATCAAAGCGTAGACTGTTTGAGACATTACTCCCATGGAGGAAAGTGCGCATGGTGACTGTTGTATTCATTCCCGATGCAATTTCTGTGTTTCATCAACACTCTGATAGGCCACAGATTACAGAATGCCACCAGATGTTCATCGGAAACTACTACTGGTCTTACAGGAACGATCAAAGCGTAAACTGTTTGAGACATTACTCCTATTGGGGAAACTGCGCATGGAGAATGTTGTATTCAATCCCGATGCAATTTCTGTGTTTCATCAACACTCTGATAGTCCACAGTGTACAGAAAGCCCCCAGATGTGCATCGGAAACTACTACTAGTCTTCCAGGGAACGATCAAAGCGTAGACTGTTCGAGACATACCTCCGGTGTAGGAAAGTGCGCATGGTGACTGTTGTATTCATTCCCGATGCAATTTCTGTGTTACTTTAACACTCTGATAGTCCACAGATTACAGAATGCCTCCAGATGTTCATCGGAAACTACTACTGGTCTTCCAGGGAACGATCAAAGCGTAGACTGTTTGAGACATTACTAACATGGAGGAAAGTGCGCATGGTGACTGTTGTATTCAATCCCGATGCAATTTCTGTGTTTCATCAACACTCTGATACTCCACAGAATCCAGAATGCTTCCAGATGTGCATCGTAAACTACCACTGGTCTTCCAGGGAACGATCAAAGCGTAGACTGTTTGAGACATTACTTTTATGGAGGAAAGTGCGCATGGTGACTGTTGTATTGAATCCCGAAGCAATTTCTGTGTTTCATCAACACTCTGATACTCCACAGAATACAGAATGCCTCCAGATGTTAATCGGAAACTACTACGGGTCTTACAGGGAACGAACAAAGCATAGACTGTTTGAGAATTACTCCCATGGAGGAAGTGCGCATGGTGACTGTTGTATTCAATCCCGATGCAATTTCTGTGTTTCATCAACACTCTAATAGGCCACAGATTAAAGAAAGCCCCCAGATGTGCATCGGAAACTACTACTGGTCTTCCAGGGAACGATCAAAGCGAAGCCTGTTAGAGACATTACTCCCATGGAGGAAAGTGAGCATGGTGACTGTTGTATTCAATCCCGATGCAATTTCTGTGTTTCATCAACACTCTGATAGTCCACAGATTACAGAATGCCGCCAGCTGTTTATCGGAAACTACTACTGGTCTTCCAGGGATCGATCAAAGCGTAGACTGTTTGAGACATTACTACCGTGGAGGAAAGTGAGCGTGGTGACTGTTGTATTCATTCCCGATGCAATTTCTGTGTTTCATCAACACTCTGATAGTCCACAGATTACAGAATGCCTCCAGATGTTCATCGGAAACTACTACTGGTCTTCCAGGAACGATCAAAGCGTAGACTGTTTGAGACATTACTCCCATTGAGGAAACTGCGCATGGAGACTGTTGTATTCAATCCCGATGCAATTTCTGTGTTTCATCAACACTCTGATAGTCCACAGTGTACAGAAAGCCTCCAGATGTGTATAGGAAACTACTACTGGTCTTCTGGGGAACGATCAAAGCGTAGACTGTTAGAGACATTACTCCTATTTAGGAAAGTGCGCATGGTTACTGTTGTATTGAATCCCGATGCTATTACTGTGTTGCATCAACACTCTGATAGTCTACACATTACAGAATAACACCAGATGTGCATCGGAAACTACTAATGGTCTTCCAGGGAACGATCAAAGCGTATATTGTTTGAGACATTTCTTCTGTGGAGGAAAGTGCGCATGGTGACTGTTGTATTCAATCTGGATGCAATTTCTGTGTTTCATCAACAGTCTGATAGTCCACATTTTACAGAATGCCTCCAGATGTGCATTGGAAACTACTACTGGTCTTACAGGGAACGATCAAAGCGTTGACTGTTTGAGGATTACTCCCATGGAGGAAAGTGCGCATGGTGACTGTTGTATTCAATCCCGATGCAATTTCTGTGTTTCATCATCACTCTGATAGTCCACAGATTACAGAATGCCTCCTGACGTTCATCGGAAACTACTACTGGTCTTCCAGGTAACGATCAAAGGGTAGACTGTTTGAGACATTACTTTTATGGAAAAATGTGCGCATGGTGACTGTTGTAATCAATCCCGATGCAATTTCTGTGTTTCATCATCACTCTAGTAGTCCACAGATTACAGAATGCCTCCAGATGTGCATCGGAAACTACTACTGGTCTTACAGGGAACGATCAAAGCGTTGACTGTTTGAGGATTACTCCCATGGAGGAAAGTGCGCATGGTGACTGTTGTATTCAATACCGATGCAATTTCTGTGTTTCATCAACGCTCTGATAGGCCACAGATTACAGAATGCCACCAGATGTGCATCGGAAACTACTACTGGTCTTCCAGGGAACGATCAAAGCGTAGACTGTTTGAGACATACCTCCCGTGGAGGAAAGTGCGCATGAAGACTGTTGTATTCATTCCCGATGCAATTTCTGTGTTTCATCAACACTCTGATAGTCCACAGATTACAGAATGCCACCAGATGTGCATCGGAAATTACTACTGGTCTTCCAGGGAAGGAACAAAGCATAGACTGTTTGAGAATTACTCCCATGGAGGAAAGTGCGCATGGTGACTGTTGTATTCAATCCCGATGCAATTTCTGTGTTTCATCAACACTCTAATGGGCCACAGATTAAAGAAAGCCCCCAGATGTGCATCGGAAACTACTACTGGTCTTCCAGGGAACGATCAAAGCGAAGCCTGTTAGAGACATTACTCCCATGGAGGAAAGTGAGCATGGTGACTGTTGTATTCAATCCCTATGCAATTTCTGTGTTTCATCAACACTCTGATAGTCCACAGATTACAGAATGCCGCCAGCTGTTTATCGGAAACTACTACTGGTCTTCCAGGGATCGATCAAAGCGTAGACTGTTTGAGACATTACTACCGTGGAGGAAAGTGAGCGTGGTGACTGTTGTATTCATTCCCGATGCAATTTCTGTGTTTCATCAACACTCAGATAGTCCACAGATTACAGAATGCCTCCAGATGTTCATCGGAAACTACTACTGGTCTTCCAGGAACGATCAAAGCGTAGACTGTTTGAGACATTACTCCCATTGAGGAAACTGCGCATGGAGACTGTTGTATTCAATCCCGATGCAATTTCTGTGTTTCATCAACACTCTGATAGTCCACAGTGTACAGAAAGCCTCCAGATGTGTATAGGAAACTACTACCGGTCTTCTGGGGAACGATCAAAGCGTAGACTGTTAGAGACATTACTCCTATGGAGGAAAGTGCGCATGGTTACTGTTGTATTGAATCCCGATGCTATTACTGTGTTGCATCAACACTCTGATAGTCTACACATTACAGAATAACACCAGATGTGCATCGGAAACTACTACTGGTCTTCCAGGGAACGATCAAAGCGTAGATTGTTTGAGACATTTCTTCCGTGGAGGAAAGTGCGCATGGTGACTGTTGTATTCAATCTGGATGCAATTTCTGTGTTTCATCAACGGTCTGATAGTCCACATTTTACAGAATGCCTCCAGATGTGCATTGGAAACTACTACTGGTCTTACAGGGAACGATCAAAGCGTTGACTGTTTGAGGATTACTCCCATGGAGGAAAGTGCGCATGGTGACTGTTGTATTCAATCCCGATGCAATTTCTGTGTTTCATCATCACTCTGATAGTCCACAGATTACAGAATGCCTCCTGATGTTCATCGGAAACTACTACTGGTCTTCCAGGTAACGATCAAAGGGTAGACTGTTTGAGACATTACTTTTATGGAAAAATGTGCGCATGGTGACTGTTGTAATCAATCCCGATGCAATTTCTGTGTTTCATCATCACTCTAATAGTCCACAGATTACAGAATGCCTCCAGATGTGCATCGGAAACTACTACTGGTCTTACAGGGAACGATCAAAGCGTTGACTGTTTGAGGATTACTCCCATGGAGGAAAGTGCGCATGGTGACTGTTGTATTCAATACCGATGCAATTTCTGTGTTTCATCAACGCTCTGATAGGCCACAGATTACAGAATGCCACCAGATGTGCATCGGAAACTACTACTGGTCTTCCAGGGAACGATCAAAGCGTAGACTGTTTGAGACATACCTCCCGTGGAGGATAGTACGCATGAAGACTGTTGTATTCATTCCCGATGCAATTTCTGTGTTTCATCTACACTCTGATAGTCCACAGTGTACAGAAAGCCTCCAGATGTGCATAGGAAACTACTACTGGTCTTCTGGGGAACAATCAAAGCGTAGACTGTTAGAGACACTACTGCCATGGAGGAAAGTGCGCATGATGACTGTTGTATTCAATCCCGATGCAATTACTGTGTTTCATCAACACTCTGATAGTCTACACATTACAGAATGCCACCAGATGTGCATCGGAAACTTCTACTGGTCTTCCAGGGAACGATCAAAGCGTAGATTTTTTGAGACATTTCTCCCGTGGAGGAAAGTGCGCATGGTGACTGTTGTATTCAATCCGGATGCTATTTCTGTGTTTCATCAACACTCTGATAGTCCACATTTTACAGAATGCCTCCAGATGTGCATCGGAAACTACTACTGGTCTTCCTGGGAACGATCAAAGCGTAGACTGTTTCAGACATTACTCCCATGGAGGAAAGTGCGCATGGTGACTGTTGTATTCAATCCCGATGCAATTTCTGTGTTTCATCAACACTCTGATAGTCCACAGATTACAGAATGCCGCCAGCTGTTTATCGGAAACTACTACTTGTCTTCCAGGGAACGATCAAAGCGTAGACTGTTTGAGACATTACTACCGTAGAGGAAAGTGCGCGTGGTGACTGTTGTATTCATTCCCGATGCAATTTCTGTGTTTAATCAACACTCTGATAGTCCACAGATTACAGAATGCCTCCAGATGTTCATCGGAAACTACTACTGGTCTTCCAGGAACGATCAAAGCGTAAACTATTTGAGACATTACTCCCATTGAGGAAACTGCGCATGGAGACTGTCGTATTCAATCCCGATGCAATTTCTGTGTTTCATCAACACTCTGATAGTCCACAGATTACAGAATGCCTCCAGATGTTCATCGGAAACTACTACTGGTCTTCCAGGTAACGCTCAAAGGGTAGACTGTTTGAGACATTACTTTTATGGAAGAAAGTGCGCATGGTGACTGTTGTATTCAATCCCGATGCAATATCTGTGTTTCATCAACACTCTGATAGTCCACAGATTACAGAATGCCACCTGATGTGCATCGGAAGCTATTACTGGTCTTACAGGGAACGATCAAAACATAGACTGTTTGAGAATTACTCCCATGGAGGAAAGTGCGCATGGTGACTGTTGTATTCAATCCCAATGCAATTTCTGTGTCTCATCAACACTCTGATTGTCCACAGATTACAGAAAGCCCCCAGATGTGCATCTGTAACTACTACTGGTCTTCCAGGGAACGATCAAAGCGTAGACTGTTTGAGACATTACTACCGTGGAGGAAAGTGCGCATGGTGACTGTTTTATTCAATCCCGATGCAATTTCTGTGTTTCAACATCACTCTGATAGTCCACAGATTACAGAATGCCTCCAGATGTTCATCGGAAACTACTACTGGTCTTCCAGAGAACGATCAAAGCGTTGACTGTTTGGGACCTTACTCCCATGGAGGGAAGTGCGCATGGTGACTGTTGTATTCAATCCGGATGCAATTTCTGTGTTTCATCAACACTCTGATAGTCCACATTTTACAGAATGCCTCCAGATGTGTATCGGAAACTACTACTGGTCTTCCAGGGAACGATCAAAGCGTAGACTGTTTGAGACATTACTCCAAAGGAGGAAAGTGCGCATGGTGACTGTTGTATTCAATCCCTATGCAATATCTGTGTTTCATCAACACACTGATAGTCCACAGATTACAGAATGCCTCCATATGTTCATCGGAAGCTACTACTGGTCTTCCAGGGAACGATTATTTCGTAGACTGTTTGAGACATTACTTTTATGGGGGAATGTGCGCATGGTGTCTGTTGTATTTAATCCCGATGCAATTTCTGTGGTTCATCAACACTCTAATAGTCCACAGATTACAGAATGCCTCCAGATGTTCATCGGAAACTACTACTGGTCTTACAGGGAACGATCAAAGCATAGACTGTTTGAGAATTACTCCAATGGAGGAAAGTGCGCATGGTGACTGTTGTATTCAATCCCGATGCAATTTCTGCGTTTCATCAACAATCTGATAGGCCACAGATTACAGAATGCCACCAGATGTGCATCGGACACTACTACTGGTCTTCCAGGGAACGATCAAAGCGTAGACTGTTCGAGACATACCTCCCGTGGAGGAAAGTGCGCATGGTGACTGTTGTATTCAATCCCGATGCAATTTCTGAGTTTCATCAACACTCTGATAGTCCCCAGATTACAGAATGCCACCAGATGTGCCTCGGAAACTACTGCTGGTCTTCCAGGGAACGATCAAATCGTAGACTGTTTGAGACATTACTCCCGTGTAGGAAAGTGCGCATGCTGACTGTTGTACTCAATCCCGATGCAATTTCTGTGTTTCATCAACACTCTGATAGTCCACAGATTACAGAATGCCTCCAGATGTGCATCGGAAACTACTACTGGTCTTCCAGGGAACGATCAAAGCGTAGACTGTTTGAGACATTACTTTTATGGAGGAATGTGCGCATGGTGACTGTTGTATTCAATCCCGATGCAATTTCTGTGTTTCGTCAACATTCTGATTGTCCACAGATTACAGAATGCCTCCAGATGTTCATCGTAAACTACTACTGGTCTTCCAGGGAACGATCAAATCGTAGACTGTTTGAGACATGACTCCCGTGTAGGAAAGTGCGCATTGTGATTGTTGTACTCAATCGCGATGCAATTTCTGTGTTTCATCAGCACTCTGATAGTCCACAGATTACAGAAGGCCACCAGATGTGCATCGGAAACTACTACTGGTCTTCCAGGGAACGATCAAAGCGTAGACTGTTTGAGACATTACTCCCATGGAGGAAAGTGCGCATGGTGACTGTTGTATTCATTCCCGATGCAATTTCTGTGTTTCATCAACACTCTGATAGGCCACAGATTACAGAATGCCACCAGATGTTCATCGGAAACTACTACTGGTCTTACAGGAACGATCAAAGCGTAAACTGTTTGAGACATTACTCCTATTGGGGAAAGTGCGCATGGTGACTGTTGTATTCAATCCCGATGCAATTTCTGTGTTTCATCAACACTCTGATAGTCCACAGTGTACAGAAAGCCCCCAGATGTGCATCGGAAACTACTACTGATCTTCCAGGGAACGATCAAAGCGTAGACTGTGGTGGACATACCTCCGGTGTAGGAAAGTGCGCATGGTGACTGTTGTATTCATTCCCGATGCAATTTCTGTGTTACTTTAACACTCTGATAGTCCAGAGATTACAGAATGCCTCCAGATGTTCATCGGAAACTACTACTGGTCTTCCAGGGAACGATCAAAGCGTAGACTGTTTGAGACATTACTAACATGGAGGAAAGTGCGCATGGTGACTGTTGTATTCAATTCCGATGCAATTTCTGTGTTTCATCAACACTCTGATACTCCACAGAATCCAGAATGCTTCCAGATGTGCATCGGAAACTACTACTGGTCTTCCAGGGATCGATCAAAGCGTAGACTGTTTGAGACATTACTACCGTGGAGGAAAGTGAGCGTGGTGACTGTTGTATTCATTCCCGATGCAATTTCTGTGTTTCATCAACACTCTGATAGTCCACAGATTACAGAATGCCTCCAGATGTTCATCGGAAACTACTACTGGTCTTCCAGGAACGATCAAAGCGTAGACTGTTTGAGACATTACTCCCATTGAGGAAACTGCGCATGGAGACTGTTGTATTCAATCCCGATGCAATTTCTGTGTTTCATCAACACTCTGATAGTCCACAGTGTACAGAAAGCCTCCAGATGTGTATAGGAAACTACTACTGGTCTTCTGGGGAACGATCTAAGCGTAGACTGTTAGAGACATTACTCCTATGGAGGAAAGTGCGCATGGTTACTGTTGTATTGAATCCCGATGCTATTACTGTGTTGCATCAACACTCTGATAGTCTACACATTACAGAATAACACCAGATGTGCATCGGAAACTACTAATGGTCTTCCAGGGAACGATCAAAGCGTATATTGTTTGAGACATTTCTTCCGTGGAGGAAAGTGCGCATGGTGACTGTTGTATTCAATCTGGATGCAATTTCTGTGTTTCATCAACAGTCTGATAGTCCACATTTTACAGAATGCCTCCAGATGTGCATTGGAAACTACTACTGGTCTTACAGGGAACGATCAAAGCGTTGACTGTTTGAGGATTACTCCCATGGAGGAAAGTGCGCATGGTGACTGTTGTATTCAATCCCGATGCAATTTCTGTGTTTCATCATCACTCTGATAGTCCACAGATTACAGAATGCCTCCTGACGTTCATCGGAAACTACTACTGGTCTTCCAGGTAACGATCAAAGGGTAGACTGTTTGAGACATTACTTTTATGGAAAAATGTGCGCATGGTGACTGTTGTAATCAATCACGATGCAATTTCTGTGTTTCATCATCACTCTAGTAGTCCACAGATTACAGAATGCCTCCAGATGTGCATCGGAAACTACTACTGGTCTTACAGGGAACGATCAAAGCGAAGCCTGTTAGAGACATTACTCCCATGGAGGAAAGTGAGCATGGTGACTGTTGTATTCAATCCCGATGCAATTTCTGTGTTTCATCAACACTCTGATAGTCCACAGATTACAGAATGCCGCCAGCTGTTTATCGGAAACTACTACTGGTCTTCCAGGGATCGATCAAAGCGTAGACTGTTTGAGACATTACTACCGTGGAGGAAAGTGAGCGTGGTGACTGTTGTATTCATTCCCGATGCAATTTCTGTGTTTCATCAACACTCTGATAGTCCACAGATTACAGAATGCCTCCAGATGTTCATCGGAAACTACTACTGGTCTTCCAGGAACGATCAAAGCGTAGACTGTTTGAGACATTACTCCCATTGAGGAAACTGCGCATGGAGACTGTTGTATTCAATCCCGATGCAATTTCTGTGTTTCATCAACACTCTGATAGTCCACAGTGTACAGAAAGCCTCCAGATGTGTATAGGAAACTACTACCGGTCTTCTGGGGAACGATCAAAGCGTAGACTGTTAGAGACATTACTCCTATGGAGGAAAGTGCGCATGGTTACTGTTGTATTGAATCCCGATGCTATTACTGTGTTGCATCAACACTCTGATAGTCTACACATTACAGAATAACACCAGATGTGCATCGGAAACTACTACTGGTCTTCCAGGGAACGATCAAAGCGTAGATTGTTTGAGACATTTCTTCCGTGGAGGAAAGTGCGCATGGTGACTGTTGTATTCAATCTGGATGCAATTTCTGTGTTTCATCAACAGTCTGATAGTCCACATTTTACAGAATGCCTCCAGATGTGCATTGGAAACTACTACTGGTCTTACAGGGAACGATCAAAGCGTTGACTGTTTGAGGATTACTCCCATGGAGGAAAGTGCGCATGGTGACTGTTGTATTCAATCCCGATGCAATTTCTGTGTTTCATCATCACTCTGATAGTCCACAGATTACAGAATGCCTCCTGATGTTCATCGGAAACTACTACTGGTCTTCCAGGTAACGATCAAAGGGTAGACTGTTTGAGACATTACTTTTATGGAAAAATGTGCGCATGGTGACTGTTGTAATCAATCCCGATGCAATTTCTGTGTTTCATCATCACTCTAATAGTCCACAGATTACAGAATGCCTCCAGATGTGCATCGGAAACTACTACTGGTCTTACAGGGAACGATCAAAGCGTTGACTGTTTGAGGATTACTCCCATGGAGGAAAGTGCGCATGGTGACTGTTGTATTCAATACCGATGCAATTTCTGTGTTTCATCAACGCTCTGATAGGCCACAGATTACAGAATGCCACCAGATGTGCATCGGAAACTACTACTGGTCTTCCAGGGAACGATCAAAGCGTAGACTGTTTGAGACATACCTCCCGTGGAGGAAAGTACGCATGAAGACTGTTGTATTCATTCCCGATGCAATTTCTGTGTTTCATCAACACTTTGATAGTCCACAGATTACAGAATGCCACCAGATGTGCATCGGAAATTACTACTGGTCTTCCAGGGAACGATCAAAGCGTAAACTGTTTGAGACATTACTCCCATGGAGGAAACTGCGCATGGAGACTGTTGTATTCAACCCCGATGCAATTTCTGTGTTTCATCTACACTCTGATAGTCCACAGTGTACAGAAAGCCTCCAGATGTGCATAGGAAACTACTACTGGTCTTCTGGGGAACGATCAAAGCGTAGACTGTTAGAGACACTACTGCCATGGAGGAAAGTGCGCATGATGACTGTTGTATTCAATCCCGATGCAATTACTGTGTTTCATCAACACTCTGATAGTCTACACATTACAGAATGCCACCAGATGTGCATCGGAAACTTCTACTGGTCTTCCAGGGAACGATCAAAGCGTAGATTTTTTGAGACATTTCTCCCGTGGAGGAAAGTGCGCATGGTGACTGTTGTATTCAATCCGGATGCTATTTCTGTGTTTCATCAACACTCTAATAGTCCACATTTTACAGAATGCCTCCAGATGTGCATCGGAAACTACTACTGGTCTTCCTGGGAACGATCAAAGCGTAGACTGTTTCAGACATTACTCCCATGGAGGAAAGTGCGCATGGTGACTGTTGTATTCAATCCCGATGCAATTTCTGTGTTTCATCAACACTCTGATAGTCCACAGATTACAGAATGCCGCCAGCTGTTTATCGGAAACTACTACTTGTCTTCCAGGGAACGATCAAAGCGTAGACTGTTTGAGACATTACTACCGTAGAGGAAAGTGCGCGTGGTGACTGTTGTATTCATTCCCGATGCAATTTCTGTGTTTAATCAACACTCTGATAGTCCACAGATTACAGAATGCCTCCAGATGTTCATCGGAAACTACTACTGGTCTTCCAGGAACGATCAAAGCGTAAACTATTTGAGACATTACTCCCATTGAGGAAACTGCGCATGGAGACTGTCGTATTCAATCCCGATGCAATTTCTGTGTTTCATCAACACTCTGATAGTCCACAGATTACAGAATGCCTCCAGATGTTCATCGGAAACTACTACTGGTCTTCCAGGTAACGCTCAAAGGGTAGACTGTTTGAGACATTACTTTTATGGAAGAAAGTGCGCATGGTGACTGTTGTATTCAATCCCGATGCAATATCTGTGTTTCATCAACACTCTGATAGTCCACAGATTACAGAATGCCACCTGATGTGCATCGGAAGCTATTACTGGTCTTACAGGGAACGATCAAAACATAGACTGTTTGAGAATTACTCCCATGGAGGAAAGTGCGCATGGTGACTGTTGTATTCAATCCCAATGCAATTTCTGTGTCTCATCAACACTCTGATTGTCCACAGATTACAGAAAGCCCCCAGATGTGCATCTGAAACTACTACTGGTCTTCCAGGGAACGATCAAAGCGTAGACTGTTTGAGACATTACTACCGTGGAGGAAAGTGCGCATGGTGACTGTTTTATTCAATCCCGATGCAATTTCTGTGTTTCAACATCACTCTGATAGTCCACAGATTACAGAATGCCTCCAGATGTTCATCGGAAACTACTACTGGTCTTCCAGAGAACGATCAAAGCGTTGACTGTTTGGGACCTTACTCCCATGGAGGGAAGTGCGCATGGTGACTGTTGTATTCAATCCGGATGCAATTTCTGTGTTTCATCAACACTCTGATAGTCCACATTTTACAGAATGCCTCCAGATGTGTATCGGAAACTACTACTGGTCTTCCAGGGAAAGATCAAAGCGTAGACTGTTTGAGACATTACTCCAATGGAGGAAAGTGCGCATGGTGACTGTTGTATTCAATCCCTATGCAATATCTGTGTTTCATCAACACACTGATAGTCCACAGATTACAGAATGCCTCCATATGTTCATCGGAAGCTACTACTGGTCTTCCAGGGAACGATTATTTCGTAGACTGTTTGAGACATTACTTTTATGGGGGAATGTGCGCATGGTGTCTGTTGTATTTAATCCCGATGCAATTTCTGTGTTTCATCAACACTCTAATAGTCCCCAGATTACAGAATGCCACCAGATGTGCATCGGAAACTACTGCTGGTCTTCCAGGGAACGATCAAATCGTAGACTGTTTGAGACATTACTCCCGTGTAGGAAAGTGCGCATTGTGATTGTTGTACTCAATCGCGATGCAATTTCTGTGTTTCATCAGCACTCTGATAGTCCACAGATTACAGAAGGCCACCAGATGTGCATCGGAAACTACTACTGGTCTTCCAGGGAACGATCAAAGCGTAGACTGTTTGAGACATTACTCCCATGGAGGAAAGTGCGCATGGTGACTGTTGTATTCATTCCCGATGCAATTTCTGTGTTTCATCAACACTCTGATAGGCCACAGATTACAGAAAGCCCCCAGATGTGCATCGGAAACTACTACTAGTCTTCCAGGGAACGATCAAAGCGTAGACTGTGGGAGACATACCTCCGGTGTAGGAAAGTGCGCATGGTGACTGTTGTATTCATTCCCGATGCAATTTCTGTGTTACTTTAACACTCTGATAGTCCAGAGATTACAGAATGCCTCCAGATGTTCATCGGAAACTACTACTGGTCTTCCAGGGAACGATCAAAGCGTAGACTGTTTGAGACATTACTAACATGGAGGAAAGTGCGCATGGTGACTGTTGTATTCAATTCCGATGCAATTTCTGTGTTTCATCAACACTCTGATACTCCACAGAATCCAGAATGCTTCCAGATGTTCATCGGAAACTACTACTGGTCTTCCAGGGAACGATCAAAGCGTAGACTGTTTGAGACATTACTTTTATGGAGGAAAGTGCGCATGGTGACTGTTGTATTGAATCCCGAAGCAATTTCAGTGTTTCATCAACACTCTGATACTCCACAGAATACAGAATGCCTCCAGATGTTAATCGGAAACTACTACGGGTCTTACAGGGAACGAACAAAGCATAGACTGTTTGAGAATTACTCCCATGGAGGAAAGTGCGCATGGTGACTGTTGTATTCAATCCCGATGCAATTTCTGTGTTTCATCAACACTCTAATAGGCCACAGATTAAAGAAAGCCCCCAGATGTGCATCGGAAACTACTACTGGTCTTCCAGGGAACGATCAAAGCGAAGCCTGTTAGAGACATTACTCCCATGGAGGAAAGTGAGCATGGTGACTGTTGTATTCAATCCCGATGCAATTTCTGTGTTTCATCAACACTCTGATAGTCCACAGATTACAGAATGCCCCCAGCTGTTTATCGGAAACTACTACTGGTCTTCCAGGGATCGATCAAAGCGTAGACTGTTTGAGACATTACTACCGTGGAGGAAAGTGAGCGTGGTGACTGTTGTATTCATTCCCGATGCAATTTCTGTGTTTCATCAACACTCTGATAGTCCACAGATTACAGAATGCCTCCAGATGTTCATCGGAAACTACTACTGGTCTTCCAGGAACGATCAAAGCGTAGACTGTTTGAGACATTACTCCCATTGAGGAAACTGCGCATGGAGACTGTTGTATTCAATCCCGATGCAATTTCTGTGTTTCATCAACACTCTGATAGTCCACAGTGTACAGAAAGCCTCCAGATGTGTATAGGAAACTACTACTGGTCTTCTGGGGAACGATCTAAGCGTAGACTGTTAGAGACATTACTCCTATGGAGGAAAGTGCGCATGGTTACTGTTGTATTGAATCCCGATGCTATTACTGTGTTGCATCAACACTCTGATAGTCTACACATTACAGAATAACACCAGATGTGCATCGGAAACTACTAATGGTCTTCCAGGGAACGATCAAAGCGTATATTGTTTGAGACATTTCTTCCGTGGAGGAAAGTGCGCATGGTGACTGTTGTATTCAATCTGGATGCAATTTCTGTGTTTCATCAACAGTCTGATAGTCCACATTTTACAGAATGCCTCCAGATGTGCATTGGAAACTACTACTGGTCTTACAGGGAACGATCAAAGCGTTGACTGTTTGAGGATTACTCCCATGGAGGAAAGTGCGCATGGTGACTGTTGTATTCAATCCCGATGCAATTTCTGTGTTTCATCATCACTCTGATAGTCCACAGATTACAGAATGCCTCCTGATGTTCATCGGAAACTACTACTGGTCTTCCAGGTAACGATCAAAGGGTAGACTGTTTGAGACATTACTTTTATGGAAAAATGTGCGCATGGTGACTGTTGTAATCAATCCCGATGCAATTTCTGTGTTTCATCATCACTCTAATAGTCCACAGATTACAGAATGCCTCCAGATGTGCATCGGAAACTACTACTGGTCTTACAGGGAACGATCAAAGCGTTGACTGTTTGAGGATTACTCCCATGGAGGAAAGTGCGCATGGTGACTGTTGTATTCAATACCGATGCAATTTCTGTGTTTCATCAACGCTCTGATAGGCCACAGATTACAGAATGCCACCAGATGTGCATCGGAAACTACTACTGGTCTTCCAGGGAACGATCAAAGCGTAGACTGTTTGAGACATACCTCCCGTGGAGGAAAGTACGCATGAAGACTGTTGTATTCATTCCCGATGCAATTTCTGTGTTTCATCAACACTTTGATAGTCCACAGATTACAGAATGCCACCAGATGTGCATCGGAAATTACTACTGGTCTTCCAGGGAACGATCAAAGCGTAAACTGTTTGAGACATTACTCCCATGGAGGAAACTGCGCATGGAGACTGTTGTATTCAACCCCGATGCAATTTCTGTGTTTCATCTACACTCTGATAGTCCACAGTGTACAGAAAGCCTCCAGATGTGCATAGGAAACTACTACTGGTCTTCTGGGGAACGATCAAAGCGTAGACTGTTTGAGACATTACTACCGTGGAGGAAAGTGCGCATGGTGACTGTTTTATTCAATCCCGATGCAATTTCTGTGTTTCAACATCACTCTGATAGTCCACAGATTACAGAATGCCTCCAGATGTTCATCGGAAACTACTACTGGTCTTCCAGGGAACGATCAAATCGTAGACTGTTTGAGACATTACTCCCGTGTAGGAAAGTGCGCATGCTGACTGTTGTACTCAATCCCGATGCAATTTCTGTGTTTCATCAACACTCTGATAGTCCACAGATTACAGAATGCCTCCAGATGTGCATCGGAAACTACTACTGGTCTTCCAGGGAACGATCAAAGCGTAGACTGTTTGCGACATTACTTTTATGGAGGAATGTGCGCATGGTGACTGTTGTATTCAATCCCGATGCAATTTCTGTGTTTCGTCAACATTCTGATTGTCCACAGATTACAGAATGCCTCCAGATGTTCATCGTAAACTACTACTGGTCTTCCAGGGAACGATCAAATCGTAGACTGTTTGAGACATGACTCCCGTGTAGGAAAGTGCGCATTGTGATTGTTGTACTCAATCGCGATGCAATTTCTGTGTTTCATCAGCACTCTGATAGTCCACAGATTACAGAAGGCCACCAGATGTGCATCGGAAACTACTACTGGTCTTCCAGGGAACGATCAAAGCGTAGACTGTTTGAGACATTACTCCCATGGAGGAAAGTGCGCATGGTGACTGTTGTATTCATTCCCGATGCAATTTCTGTGTTTCATCAACACTCTGATAGGCCACAGATTACAGAATGCCACCAGATGTTCATCGGAAACTACTGCTGGTCTTACAGGAACGATCAAAGCGTAAACTGTTTGAGACATTACTCCTATTGGGGAAAGTGCGCATGGTGACTGTTGTATTCAATCCCGATGCAATTTCTGTGTTTCATCAACACTCTGATAGTCCACAGTGTACAGAAAGCCCCCAGATGTGCATCGGAAACTACTACTAGTCTTCCAGGGAACGATCAAAGCGTAGACTGTGGGAGACATACCTCCGGTGTAGGAAAGTGCGCATGGCGACTGTTGTATTCATTCCCGATGCAATTTCTGTGTTACTTTAACACTCTGATAGTCCAGAGATTACAGAATGCCTCCAGATGTTCATCGGAAACTACTACTGGTCTTCCAGGGAACGATCAAAGCGTAGACTGTTTGAGACATTACTAACATGGAGGAAAGTGCGCATGGTGACTGTTGTATTCAATTCCGATGCAATTTCTGTGTTTCATCAACACTCTGATACTCCACAGAATCCAGAATGCTTCCAGATGTGCATCGGAAACTACTACTGGTCTTCCAGGGAACGATCAAAGCGTAGACTGTTAGAGACATTACTTTTATGGAGGAAAGTGCGCATGGTGACTGTTGTATTGAATCCCGAAGCAATTTCAGTGTTTCATCAACACTCTGATACTCCACAGAATACAGAATGCCTCCAGATGTTAATCGGAAACTACTACGGGTCTTACAGGGAACGAACAAAGCATAGACTGTTTGAGAATTACTCCCATGGAGGAAAGTGCGCATGGTGACTGTTGTATTCAATCCCGATGCAATTTCTGTGTTTCATCAACACTCTAATAGGCCACAGATTAAAGAAAGCCCCCAGATGTGCATCGGAAACTACTACTGGTCTTCCAGGGAACGATCAAAGCGAAGCCTGTTAGAGACATTACTCCCATGGAGGAAAGTGAGCATGGTGACTGTTGTATTCAATCCCGATGCAATTTCTGTGTTTCATCAACACTCTGATAGTCCACAGATTACAGAATGCCCCCAGCTGTTTATCGGAAACTACTACTGGTCTTCCAGGGATCGATCAAAGCGTAGACTGTTTGAGACATTACTACCGTGGAGGAAAGTGAGCGTGGTGACTGTTGTATTCATTCCCGATGCAATTTCTGTGTTTCATCAACACTCTGATAGTCCACAGATTACAGAATGCCTCCAGATGTTCATCGGAAACTACTACTGGTCTTCCAGGAACGATCAAAGCGTAGACTGTTTGAGACATTACTCCCATTGAGGAAACTGCGCATGGAGACTGTTGTATTCAATCCCGATGCAATTTCTGTGTTTCATCAACACTCTGATAGTCCACAGTGTACAGAAAGCCTCCAGATGTGTATAGGAAACTACTACTGGTCTTCTGGGGAACGATCTAAGCGTAGACTGTTAGAGACATTACTCCTATGGAGGAAAGTGCGCATGGTTACTGTTGTATTGAATCCCGATGCTATTACTGTGTTGCATCAACACTCTGATAGTCTACACATTACAGAATAACACCAGATGTGCATCGGAAACTACTAATGGTCTTCCAGGGAACGATCAAAGCGTATATTGTTTGAGACATTTCTTCCGTGGAGGAAAGTGCGCATGGTGACTGTTGTATTCAATCTGGATGCAATTTCTGTGTTTCATCAACAGTCTGATAGTCCACATTTTACAGAATGCCTCCAGATGTGCATTGGAAACTACTACTGGTCTTACAGGGAACGATCAAAACGTTGACTGTTTGAGGATTACTCCCATGGAGGAAAGTGCGCATGGTGACTGTTGTATTCAATCCCGATGCAATTTCTGTGTTTCATCATCACTCTGATAGTCCACAGATTACAGAATGCCTCCTGACGTTCATCGGAAACTACTACTGGTCTTCCAGGTAACGATCAAAGGGTAGACTGTTTGAGACATTACTTTTATGGAAAAATGTGCGCATGGTGACTGTTGTAATCAATCCCGATGCAATTTCTGTGTTTCATCATCACTCTAGTAGTCCACAGATTACAGAATGCCTCCAGATGTGCATCGGAAACTACTACTGGTCTTACAGGGAACGATCAAAGCGTTGACTGTTTGAGGATTACTCCCATGGAGGAAAGTGCGCATGGTGACTGTTGTATTCAATACCGATGCAATTTCTGTGTTTCATCAACGCTCTGATAGGCCACAGATTACAGAATGCCACCAGATGTGCATCGGAAACTACTACTGGTCTTCCAGGGAACGATCAAAGCGTAGACTGTTTGAGACATACCTCCCGTGGAGGAAAGTGCGCATGAAGACTGTTGTATTCATTCCCGATGCAATTTCTGTGTTTCATCAACACTCTGATAGTCCACAGATTACAGAATGCCACCAGATGTGCATCGGAAATTACTACTGGTCTTCCAGGGAAGGAACAAAGCATAGACTGTTTGAGAATTACTCCCATGGAGGAAAGTGCGCATGGTGACTGTTGTATTCAATCCCGATGCAATTTCTGTGTTTCATCAACACTCTAATGGGCCACAGATTAAAGAAAGCCCCCAGATGTGCATCGGAAACTACTACTGGTCTTCCAGGGAACGATCAAAGCGAAGCCTGTTAGAGACATTACTCCCTTGGAGGAAAGTGAGCATGGTGACTGTTGTATTCAATCCCGATGCAATTTCTGTGTTTCATCAACACTCTGATAGTCCACAGATTACAGAATGCCGCCAGCTGTTTATCGGAAACTACTACTGGTCTTCCAGGGATCGATCAAAGATTAGACTGTTTGAGACATTACTACCGTGGAGGAAAGTGAGCGTGGTGACTGTTGTATTCATTCCCGATGCAATTTCTGTGTTTCATCAACACTCTGATAGTCCACAGTTTACAGAATGCCTCCAGATGTTCATCGGAAACTACTACTGGTCTTCCAGGAACGATCAAAGCGTAGACTGTTTGAGACATTACTCCCATGGAGGAAACTGCGCATGGAGACTGTTGTATTCAATCCCGATGCAATTTCTGTGTTTCATCAACACTCTGATAGTCCACAGTGTACAGAAAGCCTCCAGATGTGTATAGGAAACTACTACCGGTCTTCTGGGGAACGATCAAAGCGTAGACTGTTAGAGACATTACTCCTATGGAGGAAAGTGCGCATGGTTACTGTTGTATTGAATCCCGATGCTATTACTGTGTTGCATCAACACTCTGATAGTCTACACATTACAGAATAACACCAGATGTGCATCGGAAACTACTACTGGTCTTCCAGGGAACGATCAAAGCGTAGATTGTTTGAGACATTTCTTCCGTGGAGGAAAGTGCGCATGGTGACTGTTGTATTCAATCTGGATGCAATTTCTGTGTTACATCAACAGTCTGATAGTCCACATTTTACAGAATGCCTCCAGATGTGCATTGGAAACTACTACTGGTCTTACAGGGAACGATCAAAGCGTTGACTGTTTGAGGATTACTCCCATGGAGGAAAGTGCGCATGGTGACTGTTGTATTCAATCCCGATGCAATTTCTGTGTTTCATCATCACTCTGATAGTCCACAGATTACAGAATGCCTCCTGATGTTCATCGGAAACTACTACTGGTCTTCCAGGTAACGATCAAAGGGTAGACTGTTTGAGACATTACTTTTATGGAAAAATGTGCGCATGGTGACTGTTGTAATCAATCCCGATGCAATTTCTGTGTTTCATCATCACTCTAATAGTCCACAGATTACAGAATGCCTCCAGATGTGCATCGGAAACTACTACTGGTCTTACAGGGAACGATCAAAGCGTTGACTGTTTGAGGATTACTCCCATGGAGGAAAGTGCGCATGGTGACTGTTGTATTCAATACCGATGCAATTTCTGTGTTTCATCAACGCTCTGATAGGCCACAGATTACAGAATGCCACCAGATGTGCATCGGAAACTACTACTGGTCTTCCAGGGAACGATCAAAGCGTAGACTGTGGGAGACATACCTCCCGTGGAGGAAAGTACGCATGAAGACTGTTGTATTCATTCCCGATGCAATTTCTGTGTTTCATCAACACTTTGATAGTCCACAGATTACAGAATGCCACCAGATGTGCATCGGAAATTACTACTGGTCTTCCAGGGAACGATCAAAGCGTAAACTGTTTGAGACATTACTCCCATGGAGGAAACTGCGCATGGAGACTGTTGTATTCAACCCCGATGCAATTTCTGTGTTTCATCTACACTCTGATAGTCCACAGTGTACAGAAAGCCTCCAGATGTGCATAGGAAACTACTACTGGTCTTCTGGGGAACGATCAAAGCGTAGACTGTTAGAGACACTACTGCCATGGAGGAAAGTGCGCATGATGACTGTTGTATTCAATCCCGATGCAATTACTGTGTTTCATCAACACTCTGATAGTCTACACATTACAGAATGCCACCAGATGTGCATCGGAAACTTCTACTGGTCTTCCAGGGAACGATCAAAGCGTAGATTTTTTGAGACATTTCTCCCGTGGAGGAAAGTGCGCATGGTGACTGTTGTATTCAATCCGGATGCTATTTCTGTGTTTCATCAACACTCTAATAGTCCACATTTTACAGAATGCCTCCAGATGTGCATCGGAAACTACTACTGGTCTTCCTGGGAACGATCAAAGCGTAGACTGTTTCAGACATTACTCCCATGGAGGAAAGTGCGCATGGTGACTGTTGTATTCAATCCCGATGCAATTTCTGTGTTTCATCAACACTCTGATAGTCCACAGATTACAGAATGCCGCCAGCTGTTTATCGGAAACTACTACTTGTCTTCCAGGGAACGATCAAAGCGTAGACTGTTTGGGACATTACTACCGTAGAGGAAAGTGCGCGTGGTGACTGTTGTATTCATTCCCGATGCAATTTCTGTGTTTAATCAACACTCTGATAGTCCACAGATTACAGAATGCCTCCAGATGTTCATCGGAAACTACTACTGGTCTTCCAGGAACGATCAAAGCGTAAACTATTTGAGACATTACTCCCATTGAGGAAACTGCGCATGGAGACTGTCGTATTCAATCCCGATGCAATTTCTGTGTTTCATCAACACTCTGATAGTCCACAGATTACAGAATGCCACCTGATGTGCATCGGAAGCTATTACTGGTCTTACAGGGAACGATCAAAACATAGACTGTTTGAGAGTTACTCCCATGGAGGAAAGTGCGCATGGTGACTGTTGTATTCAATCCCAATGCAATTTCTGTGTCTCATCAACACTCTGATTGTCCACAGATTACAGAAAGCCCCCAGATGTGCATCTGAAACTACTACTGGTCTTCCAGGGAACGATCAAAGCGTAGACTGTTTGAGACATTACTACCGTGGAGGAAAGTGCGCATGGTGACTGTTTTATTCAATCCCGATGCAATTTCTGTGTTTCAACATCACTCTGATAGTCCACAGATTACAGAATGCCTCCAGATGTTCATCGGAAACTACTACTGGTCTTCCAGAGAACGATCAAAGCGTTGACTGTTTGGGACCTTACTCCCATGGAGGGAAGTGCGCATGGTGACTGTTGTATTCAATCCGGATGCAATTTCTGTGTTTCATCAACACTCTGATAGTCCACTTTTTACAGAATGCCTCCAGATGTGTATCGGAAACTACTACTGGTCTTCCAGGGAACGATCAAAGCGTAGACTGTTTGAGACATTACTCCAATGGAGGAAAGTGCGCATGGTGACTGTTGTATTCAATCCCTATGCAATATCTGTGTTTCATCAACACACTGATAGTCCACAGATTACAGAATGCCTCCATATGTTCATCGGAAGCTACTACTGGTCTTCCAGGGAACGATTATTTCGTAGACTGTTTGAGACATTACTTTTATGGGGGAATGTGCGCATGGTGTCTGTTGTATTTAATCCCGATGCAATTTCTGTGTTTCATCAACACTCTAATAGTCCCCAGATTACAGAATGCCACCAGATGTGCATCGGAAACTACTGCTGGTCTTCCAGGGAACGATCAAATCGTAGACTGTTTGAGACATTACTCCCGTGTAGGAAAGTGCGCATGCTGACTGTTGTACTCAATCCCGATGCAATTTCTGTGTTTCATCAACACTCTGATAGTCCACAGATTACAGAATGCCTCCAGATGTGCATCGGAAACTACTACTGGTCTTCCAGGGAACGATCAAAGCGTAGACTGTTTGCGACATTACTTTTATGGAGGAATGTGCGCATGGTGACTGTTGTATTCAATCCCGATGCAATTTCTGTGTTTCGTCAACATTCTGATTGTCCACAGATTACAGAATGCCTCCAGATGTTCATCGTAAACTACTACTGGTCTTCCAGGGAACGATCAAATCGTAGACTGTTTGAGACATGACTCCCGTGTAGGAAAGTGCGCATTGTGATTGTTGTACTCAATCGCGATGCAATTTCTGTGTTTCATCAGCACTCTGATAGTCCACAGATTACAGAAGGCCACCAGATGTGCATCGGAAACTACTACTGGTCTTCCAGGGAACGATCAAAGCGTAGACTGTTTGAGACATTACTCCCATGGAGGAAAGTGCGCATGGTGACTGTTGTATTCATTCCCGATGCAATTTCTGTGTTACTTTAACACTCTGATAGTCCAGAGATTACAGAATGCCTCCAGATGTTCATCGGAAACTACTACTGGTCTTACAGGAACGATCAAAGCGTAAACTGTTTGAGACATTACTCCTATTGGGGAAAGTGCGCATGGTGACTGTTGTATTCAATCCCGATGCAATTTCTGTGTTTCATCAACACTCTGATAGTCCACAGTGTACAGAAAGCCCCCAGATGTGCATCGGAAACTACTACTAGTCTTCCAGGGAACGATCAAAGCGTAGACTGTGGGAGACATACCTCCGGTGTAGGAAAGTGCGCATGGTGACTGTTGTATTCATTCCCGATGCAATTTCTGTGTTACTTTAACACTCTGATAGTCCAGAGATTACAGAATGCCTCCAGATGTTCATCGGAAACTACTACTGGTCTTCCAGGGAACGATCAAAGCGTAGACTGTTTGAGACATTACTTTTATGGAGGAAAGTGCGCATGGTGACTGTTGTATTGAATCCCGAAGCAATTTCAGTGTTTCATCAACACTCTGATACTCCACAGAATACAGAATGCCTCCAGATGTTAATCGGAAACTACTACGGGTCTTACAGGGAACGAACAAAGCATAGACTGTTTGAGAATTACTCCCATGGAGGAAAGTGCGCATGGTGACTGTTGTATTCAATCCCGATGCAATTTCTGTGTTTCATCAACACTCTAATAGGCCACAGATTAAAGAAAGCCCCCAGATGTGCATCGGAAACTACTACTGGTCTTCCAGGGAACGATCAAAGCGAAGCCTGTTAGAGACATTACTCCCATGGAGGAAAGTGAGCATGGTGACTGTTGTATTCCATCCCGATGCAATTTCTGTGTTTCATCAACACTCTGATAGTCCACAGATTACAGAATGCCCCCAGCTGTTTATCGGAAACTACTACTGGTCTTCCAGGGATCGATCAAAGCGTAGACTGTTTGAGACTTTACTACCGTGGAGGAAAGTGAGCGTGGTGACTGTTGTATTCATTCCCGATGCAATTTCTGTGTTTCATCAACACTCTGATAGTCCACAGATTACAGAATGCCTCCAGATGTTCATCGGAAACTACTACTGGTCTTCCAGGATCGATCAAAGCGTAGACTGTTTGAGACATTACTCCCATTGAGGAAACTGCGCATGGAGACTGTTGTATTCAATCCCGATGCAATTTCTGTGTTTCATCAACACTCTGATAGTCCACAGTGTACAGAAAGCCTCCAGATGTGTATAGGAAACTACTACTGGTCTTCTGGGGAACGATCAAAGCGTAGACTGTTAGAGACATTACTCCTATGGAGGAAAGTGCGCATGGTTACTGTTGTATTGAATCCCGATGCTATTACTGTGTTGCATCAACACTCTGATAGTCTACACATTACAGAATAACACCAGATGTGCATCGGAAACTACTACTGGTCTTCCAGGGAACGATCAAAGCGTAGATTGTTTGAGACATTTCTTCCGTGGAGGAAAGTGCGCATGGTGACTGTTGTATTCAATCTGGATGCAATTTCTGTGTTTCATCAACAGTCTGATAGTCCACATTTTACAGAATGCCTCCAGATGTGCATTGGAAACTACTACTGGTCTTACAGGGAACGATCAAAGCGTTGACTGTTTGAGGATTACTCCCATGGAGGAAAGTGCGCATGGTGACTGTTGTATTCAATCCCGATGCAATTTCTGTGTTTCATCATCACTCTGATAGTCCACAGATTACAGAATGCCTCCTGATGTTCATCGGAAACTACTACTGGTCTTCCAGGTAACGATCAAAGCGTAGACTGTTTGAGACATACCTCCCGTGGAGGAAAGTGCGCATGAAGACTGTTGTATTCATTCATGATGCAATTTCTGTGTTTCATCAACACTCTGATAGTCCACAGATTACAGAATGCCACCAGATGTGCATCGGAAATTACTACTGGTCTTTCAGGGAACGATCAAAGCGTAAACTGTTTGAGACATTACTCCCATGGAGGAAACTGCGCATGGAGACTGTTGTATTCAACCCCGATGCAATTTCTGTGTTTCATCTACACTCTGATAGTCCACAGTGTACAGAAAGCCTCCAGATGTGCATAGGAAACTACTACTGGTCTTCTGGGGAACGATCAAAGCGTAGACTGTTAGAGACACTACTGCCATGGAGGAAAGTGCGCATGATGACTGTTGTATTCAATCCCGATGCAATTACTGTGTTTCATCAACACTCTGATAGTCAACACATCATAGAATGCCACCAGATGTGCATCGGAAACTTCTACTGGTCTTCCAGGGAACGATCAAAGCGTAGATTTTTTGAGACATTTCTCCCGTGGAGGAAAGTGCGCATGGTGACTGTTGTATTCAATCCGGATGCTATTTCTGTGTTTCATCAACACTCTGATAGTCCACATTTTACAGAATGCCTCCAGATGTGCATCGGAAACTACTACTGGTCTTCCTGGGAACGATCAAAGCGTAGACTGTTTCAGACATTACTCCTATGGAGGAAAGTGCGCATGGTGACTGTTGTATTCAATCCCGATGCAATTTCTGTGTTTCATCAACACTCTGATAGTCCACAGATTACAGAATGCCGCCAGCTGTTTATCGGAAACTACTACTTGTCTTCCTGGGAACGATCAAAGCGTAGACTGTTTGAGACATTACTACCGTAGAGGAAAGTGCGCGTGGTGACTGTTGTATTCATTCCCGATGCAATTTCTGTGTTTCATCAACACTCTGATAGTCCACAGATTACAGAATGCCACCTGATGTGCATCGGAAGCTATTACTGGTCTTACAGGGAACGATCAAAACATAGACTGTTTGAGAATTACTCCCATGGAGGAAAGTGCGCATGGTGACTGTTGTATTCAATCCCAATGCAATTTCTGTGTCTCATCAACATTCTGATTGTCCACAGATTACAGAAAGCCCCCAGACGTGCATCGGAAACTACTACTGGTCTTCCAGGGAACGATCAAAGCGTAGACTGTTTAAGACATTTCTACCGTGGAGGAAAGTGCGCATGGTGACTGTTTTATTCAATCCCGATGCAATTTCTGTGTTTCATCATCACTCTGACAGTCCACAGATTACAGAATGCCTCCAGATGTTCATCGGAAACTACTACTGGTCTTCCAGAGAACGATCAAAGCGTTGACTGTTTGGGACATTACTCCCATGGAGGGAAGTGCGCATGGTGACTGTTGTATTCAATCCGGATGCAATTTCTGTGTTTCATCAACACTCTGATAGTCCACGTTTTACAGAATGCCTCCAGATGTGCATCGGAAACTACTACTGGTCTTCCAGGGAACGATCAAAGCGTAGACTGTTCGAGACATACCTCCCGTGGAGGAAAGTGCGCATGGTGACTGTTGTATTCAATCCCGATGCAATTTCTGAGTTTCATCAACACTCTGATAGTCCCCAGATTACAGAATGCCACCAGATGTGCATCGGAAACTACTGCTGGTCTTCCAGGGAACGATCAAATCGTAGACTGTTTGAGACATTACTCCCGTGTAGGATAGTGCGCATGCTGACTGTTGTACTCAATCCCGATGCAATTTCTGTGTTTCATCAACACTCTGATAGTCCACAGATTACAGAATGCCTCCAGATGTGCATCGGAAACTACTACTGGTCTTCCAGGGAACGATCAAAGCGTAGACTGTTTGAGACATTACTTTTATGGAGGAATGTGCGCATGGTGACTGTTGTATTCAATCCCGATGCAATTTCTGTGTTTCGTCAACATTCTGATTGTCCACAGATTACAGAATGCCTCCAGATGTTCATCGTAAACTACTACTGGTCTTCCAGGGAACGATCAAATCGTAGACTGTTTGAGACATGACTCCCGTGTAGGAAAGTGCGCATTGTGATTGTTGTACTCAATCGCGATGCAATTTCTGTGTTTCATCAGCACTCTGATAGTCCACAGATTACAGAAGGCCACCAGATGTGCATCGGAAACTACTACTGGTCTTCCAGGAAACGATCAAATCGTAGACTGTTTGAGACATTACTCCCGTGTAGGAAAGTGTGCATGGTGGCTGTTGTACTCAATCCCGATGCAATTTCTGTGTTTCATCAACACCCTGATAGTCTACACATTACAGAATGCCACCAGATGTGCATCGGAAACTTCTACTGGTCTTACAGGGAACGATGAAAGCATAGACTGTTTGAGAATTACTCCCATGGAGAAAACTGCGCATGTTGACTGTTGTATTCAATCCCGAGGCAATTTCTGTGTTTCATCAACACTCTGATAGTCCACAGATTACGGAAAGCCCCCAGATGTGCATCGGAAACTTCTACTGGTCTTCCAGGGAACGATCAAAGCGTAGACTGTTTGAGACATTACTCCCATGGAGGAAAGTGCGCATGGTGACTGTTGTATTCATTCCCGATGCAATTTCTGTGTTTCATCAACACTCTGATAGTCCACAGATTACAGGATGCCACCAGATATGCATCGGAAACTACTGCTGGTCTTAAAGGGAACGATTAAAGCATAGACTGTTTGAGAATTACTCCCAAGGAGGAAAGTGCGTTTTATGACTGTTGTATTCAATCCCGAGGCAATTTCTGTGTTTCATCAACACTCTGATAGTCCACAGATTACAGAAAGCCCCCAGATGTGCATCGGAAACTACTACTGGTCTTCCAGGGAACGATCAAAGCGTAGACTGTTTGAGACATTACTCACATGGAGGAAAGTGCGCATGGTGCCTGTTGAATTCAATCCCGATGCAATTTCTGTGTTTCATCAACACTCTGATTGTCCACAGATTACAGAATGCCTCCAGATGTGCATCGGAAGCTACTACTGGTCTTCCAGGGAACGATCAAAGCGTAGACTGTTTGAGACATTACTTTTATGGAGGAAAGTGCGCATGGTTACTGTTGTATTCAATCCCGATGCAATTACTATGTTTCATCAACACCCTGATAGTCTACACATTACAGAATGCCACCAGATGTGCATCGGAAACTACTACTGGTCTTACAGGGAACGATCAAAGCATAGACTGTTTGAGAATTACTCTCACGGAGGAAAGTGCGCATGTTGACTGTTGTATTCAATCCCGAGGCAATTTCTGTGTCTCATCAACACTCTGATAGTCCACAGATTACGGAAAGCCCCCAGATGTGCATCGGAAACTTCTACTGGTCTTCCAGGGAACGATCAAATCGTAGACTGTTTGAGACATTACTGCCGTGTAGTAAAGTGCGCATGCTGACTGTTGTACTCAATCCCAATGCAATTTCTGTGTTTCATCAACACTCTGATAGTCCACAGATTACAGAATGCCTCCAGATGAGCATCGGAAACTACTACTGGTCTTCCAGGGAACGATCAAAGCGTAGACTGTTTGAGACATTACTTTTATGGAGGAATGTGCGCATGGTGACTGTTGTATTCAATCCCGATGCAATTTCTGTGTTGCGTCAACATTCTGATTGTCCACAGATTACAGAATGCCTCCAGATGTTCATCGTAAACTACTACTGGTCTTCCAGGGAACGATCAAATCGTAGACTGTTTGAGACATGACTCCCGTGTAGGAAAGTGCGCATTGTGATTGTTGTACTCAATCGCGATGCAATTTCTGTGTTTCATCAGCACTCTGATAGTCCACAGATTACAGAAGGCCACCAGATGTGCATCGGAAACTACTACTGGTCTTCCAGGGATCGATCAAATCGTAGACTGTTTGAGACATTACACCCGTGTAGGAAAGTGCGCATGGTGACTGTTGTACTCAATCCCGATGCAATTTCTGTGTTTCATCAACACCCTGATAGTCTACACTTTACAGAATGCCACCAGATGTGCATCGGAAACTACTACTGGTCTTACAGGGAACGATGAAAGCATATACTGTTTGAGAATTACTCCCATGGAGAAAACTGCGCATGTTGACTGTTGTATTCAATCCCGAGGCAATTTCTGTGTTTCATCAACACTCTGATAGTCCACAGATTACGGAAAGCCCCCAGATGTGCATCGGAAACTTCTACTGGTCTTCCAGGGAACGATCAAAGCGTAGACTGTTTGAGACATTACTCCCATGGAGGAAAGTGCGCATGGTGACTGTTGTATTCATTCCCGATGCAATTTCTGTGTTTCATCATCACTCTGATAGTCCACAGATTACAGAATGCCACCAGATATGCATCGGAAACTACTGATGGTCTTAAAGGGAACGATTAAAGCATAGACTGTTTGAGAATTACTCCCATGGAGGAAAATGCGTATTATGACTGTTGTATTCAATCCCGAGGCAATTTCTGTGTTTCATCAACACTCTGATAGTCCACAGATTACAGAAAGCCCCCAGATGTGCATCGGAAACTACTACTGGTCTTCCAGGGAACGATCAAAGCGTAGACTGTTTGAGACATTACTCACATGGAGGAAAGAGCGCATGGTGCCTGTTGAATTCAATCCCGATGCAATTTCTGTGTTTCATCAACACTCTGATTGTCCACAGATTACAGAATGCTTCCAGGTGTGCATCGGAAACTACTACTGGTCTTACAGGGAACGATCAAAGCGTAGACTGTTTCGGACATTACTCCCACGGAGGAAAGTGCGCATGGTGACTGTTGTATTCAACCCGATGCAATTTCTGTGTTTCATCAACACTCTGATAGTCCATAGATTACAGAATGCCTCCAGATGTGCATCGGAAACTACTACTGGTCTTCCGGGGAACGATCAAAGCGTAGACTGTTTGAGACATTACTTTTGTGGAGGAAAGTGCGCATGGTGACTGTTGTATTGAATCCCGAAGCAATTTCTGTGTTTCATCAACACTCTGATACTCCACAGAATACAGAATGCCTCCAGATGTTAATCGGAAACTACTACGGGTCTTACTGGGAACGAACAAAGCATAGACTGTTTGAGAGTTACTCCCATGGAGGAAAGTGCGCATGTTGACTGTTGTATTCAATCCCGAGGCAATTTCTGTGTTTCATCAACACTCTGATAGTCCACAGATTACGGAAAGCCCCCAGATGTGCATCGGAAACTTCTACTGGTCTTCCAGGGAACGATCAAAGCGTAGACTGTTTGAGACATTACTCCCATGGAGGAAAGTGCGCATGGTGACTGTTGTATTCATTCCCGATGCAATTTCTGTGTTACTTTAACACTCTGATAGTCCACAGATTACAGAATGCCTCCAGATGTTCATCGGAAACTACTACTGGTCTTCCAGGGAACGATCAAAGCGTAGACTGTTTGAGACATTACTCCCATGGAGGAAAGTGCGCATGGTGACTGTTGTATTGAATCCCGAAGCAATTTCTGTGTTTCATCAACACTCTGATACTCCACAGAATACAGCATGCCTCCAGATGTTAATCGGAAACTACTACGGGTCTTACAGGGAACGAACAAAGCATAGACTGTTTGAGAATTACTCATATGGAGGAAAGTGCGCATGGTGACTGTTGTATTCAATCCCGATGCAATTTCTGTGTTTCATCAACACTCTAATAGGCGACAGATTAAAGAAAGCCCCCAGATGTGCATCGGAAACTACTACTGGTCTTCCAGGGAACGATCAAAGCGAAGCCTGTTTGAGAATTACTCCCATGGAGGAAAGTGCGTATTATGACTGTTGTATTCAATCCCGAGGCAATTTCTGTGTTTCATCAACACTCTGATAGTCCACAGATTACAGAAAGCCCCCAGATGTGCATCGGAAACTACTACTGGTCTTCCAGGGAACGATCAAAGCGTAGACTGTTTGAGACATTACTCACATGGAGGAAAGTGCGCATGGTGCCTGTTGAATTCAATCCCGATGCAATTTCTGTGTTTCATCAACACTCTGATTGTTTACACATTACAGAATGCCTCCAGATGTGCATCGGAAGCTACTACTGGTCTTCCAGGGAACGATCAAAGCGTAGACTGTTTGAGACATTACTTTTATGGAGGAAAGTGCGCATTGTTACTGTTGTATTCAATCCCGATGCAATTACTATGTTTCATCAACACCCTGATAGTCTACACATTACAGAATGCCACCAGATGTGCATCGGAAACTAATACTGGTCTTACAGGGAACGATCAAAGCATAGACTGTTTGAGAATTACTCTCACGGAGGAAAGTGCGCATGTTGACTGTTGTATTCAATCCCGAGGCAATTTCTGTGTCTCATCAACACTCTGATAGTCCACAGATTACGGAAAGCCCCCAGATGTGCATCGGAAACTTCTACTGGTCTTCCAGGGAACGATCAAAGCGTAGACTGTTTGAGACATTACTTTTATGGAGGAATGTGCGCATGGTGACTGTTGTATTCAATCCCGATGCAATTTCTGTGTTTCGTCAACATTCTGATTGTCCACAGATTACAGAATGCCTCCAGATGTTCATCGTAAACTACTACTGGTCTTCCAGGGAACGATCAAATCGTAGACTGTATGAGACATGACTCCCGTGTAGGAAAGTGCGCATTGTGATTGTTGTACTCAATCGCGATGCAATTTCTGTGTTTCATCAGCACTCTGATAGTCCACAGATTACAGAAGGCCACCAGATGTGCATCGGAAACTACTACTGGTCTTCCAGGGAACGATCAAATCGTAGACTGTTTGAGACATTACTCCCGTGTAGGAAAGTGCGCATGGTGACTGTTGTACTCAATCCCGATGCAATTTCTGTGTTTCATCAACACCCTGATAGTCTACACATTACAGAATGCCACCAGATGTGCATCGGAAACTACTACTGGTCTTACAGGGAACGATGAAAGCATATACTGTTTGAGAATTACTCCCATGGAGGAAACTGCGCATGTTGACTGTTGTATTCAATCCCGAGGCAATTTCTGTGTTTCATCAACACTCTGATAGTCCACAGATTACGGAAAGCCCCCAGATGTGCATCCTAAACTTCTACTGGTCTTCCAGGGAACGATCAAAGCGTAGACTGTTTGAGACATTACTCCCATGGAGGAAAGTGCGCATGGTGACTGTTGTATTCATTCCCGATGCAATTTCTGTGTTTCATCATCACTCTGATAGTCCACAGATTACAGCATGCCACCAGATATGCATCGGAAACTACTGATGGTCTTAAAGGGAACGATTAAAGCATAGACTGTTTGAGAATTACTCCCATGGAGGAAAATGCGTATTATGACTGTTGTATTCAATCCCGAGGCAATTTCTGTGTTTCATCAACACTCTGATAGTCCACAGATTACAGAAAGCCCCCAGATGTGCATCGGAAACTACTACTGGTCTTCCAGGGAACGATCAAAGCGTATACTGTTTGAGACATTACTCACATGGAGGAAAGTGCCCATGGTGCCTGTTGAATTCAATCCCGATGCAATTTCTGTGTTTCATCAACACTCTGATTGTCCACAGATTACAGAATGCTTCCAGGTGTGCATCGGAAACTACTACTGGTCTTACAGGGAACGATCAAAGCGTAGACTGTTTGGGACATTACTCCCACGGAGGAAAGTGCGCATGGTGACTGTTGTATTCATCCCGATGCAATTTCTGTGTTTCATCAACACTCTGATAGTCCATAGATTACAGAATGCCTCCAGATGTGCATCGGAAACTACTACTGGTCTTCCGGGGAACGATCAAAGCGTAGACTGTTTGAGACATTACTTTTATGGAGGAAAGTGCGCATGGTGACTGTTGTATTGAGTCCCGAAGCAATTTCTGTGTTTCATCAACACTCTGATACTCCACAGAATACAGAATGCCTCCAGATGTTAATCGGAAACTACTACGGGTCTTACAGGGAACGAACAAAGCATAGACTGTTTGAGAGTTACTCCCATGGAGGAAAGTGCGCATGTTGACCGTTGTATTCAATCCCGAGGCAATTTCTGTGTTTCATCAACACTCTGATAGTCCACAGATTACGGAAAGCCCCCAGATATGCATCGGAAACTTCTACTGGTCTTACAGGGAACGATCAAAGCGTAGACTGTTTGAGACATTACTCCCATGGAGGAAAGTGCGCATGGTGACTGTTGTATTCATTCCCGATGCAATTTCTGTGTTACTTTAACACTCTGATAGTCCACAGATTACAGAATGCCTCCAGATGTTAATCGGAAACTACTACTGGTCTTCCAGGGAACGATCAAAGCGTAGACTGTTTGAGACATTACTCCCATGGAGGAAAGTGCGCATGGTGACTGTTGTATTCAATCCCGATGCAATTTCTGTGTTTCATCAACACTCTGATACACCACAGAATCCAGAATGCTTCCAGATGTGCATCGGATACTACTACTGGTCTTCCAGGGAACTATCAAAGCGTAGACTGTTTGAGACATTACTCCCATGGAGGAAAGTGCGCATGGTGACTGTTGTATTCAATCCCGATGCAATTTCTGTGTTTCATCAACACTCTGATAGTCCACAGATTACAGAATGCTTCCAGGTGTGCATCGGAAACTACTACTGGTCTTACAGGGAACGATCAAAGCGTAGACTGTTTGGGACATTACTCCCACGGAGGAAAGTGCGCATGGTGACTGTTGTATTCATCACGATGCAATTTCTGTGTTTCATCAACACTCTGATAGTCCATAGATTACAGAATGCCTCCAGTAGTGCATCGGAAACTACTACTGGTCTTCCAGGTAACGATCAAAGCGTAGACTGTTTGAGACATTACTTTTATGGAGGAAAGTGCGCATGGTGACTGTTGTATTGAATCCCGAAGCAATTTCTGTGTTTCATCAACACTCTGATACTCCACAGAATACAGAATGCCTCCAGATGTTAATCGGAAACTACTACGGGTCTTACAGGGAACGAACAAAGCATAGACTGTTTGAGAATTACTCCCATGGAGGAAAGTGCGCATGGTGACTGTTGTATTCAATCCCGATGCAATTTCTGTGTTTCATCAACACTCTAATAGGCCACAGATTAAAGAAAGCCCCCAGATGTGCATCGGAAACTACTACTGGTCTTCCAGGGAACGATCAAAGCGAAGCCTGTTAGAGACATTACTTTTATGGAAGAATGTGCGCATGGTGACTGTTGTAATCAATTCCGATGCAATTTCTGTGTTTCATCATCACTCTAGTAGTCCACAGATTACAGAATGCCTCCAGATGTGCATCGGAAACTACTACTGGTCTTACAGGGAACGATCAAAGCGTTGACTGTTTGAGGATTACTCCCATGGAGGAATGTGCGCATGGTGACTGTTGTATTCAATACCGATGCAATTTCTGTGTTTCGTCAACGCTCTGATAGGCCACAGATTACAGAATGCCACCAGATGTTTATCGGAAACTACTACTGGTCTTCCAGGGAACGATCAAAGCGTAGACTGTTTGAGACATACCTCCCGTGGAGGAAAGTGCGCATGAAGACTGTTGTGTTCATTCCAGATACAATTTCTATGTTTCATCAACACTCTGATAGTCCACAGATTACAGAATGCCACCAGATGTGCATCGGAAATTACTATTGGTCTTCCAGGGAACGATCAAAGCGTAAACTGTTTGAGACATTACTCCCATGGAGGAAACTGCGCATGGAGACTGTTGTATTCAACCCCGATGCAATTTCTGTGTTTCATCTACACTCTGATAGTCCACAGTGTACAGAAAGCCTCCAGATGTGCATAGGAAACTACTACTGGTCTTCTGTTGAACGATCAAAGCGTAGACTGTTAGAGACACTACTGCCATGGAGGAAAGTGCGCATGATGACTGTTATATTCAATCACGATGCAATTACTGTGTTTCATCAACACTCTGATAGTCTACACATTACAGAATGCCACCAGATGTGCATCGGAAACTTCTACTGGTCTTCCAGGGAACGATCAAAGCGTAGATTGATTGAGACATTTCTCCCGTGGAGGAAAGTGCGCATGGTGACTGTTGTATTCAATCCGGATGCTATTTCTGTGTTTCATCAACACTCTGATAGTCCACAATCTACAGAATGCCTCCAGATGTGTATCGGAAACTACTACTGGTCTTCCTGGCAACGATCAAAGCGTAGACTGTTTCAGACATTACTCCCATGGAGGAAAGTGCACATGGTGACTGTTGTTTTCAATCCCGATGCAATTTCTGTGTTTCATCAACACTCTGATAGTCCACAGATTACAGAATGCCGCCAGCTGTTTATCGGAAACTACTACTGGTCTTCCAGGTAACGATCAAATCGTAGACTGTTTGAGACATTACTAAATTGGAGGAAAGTGCGCATGGTGACTGTTGTATTCAATCCTGATGCAATTTCTGTGTTTCATCAACACTCTGATACTCCACAGAATACAGAATGCCCCCAGATGTTAATCGGAAACTACTACTGGTCTTCCAGGGAACGGTCAAAGCGTAGACTGTTTGAGACATTACTCCCATGGAGAAAAGTGCGCATGGTGACTGTTGTATTAATTCCCGATGCAATTTCTGCGTTTCATCAACACTCTGATAGGCCACAGATTACAGAATGCCACCAGATGTGCATCGGAGACTACTACTGGTCTTCCAGGGAACGATCAAAGCGTAGACTGTTCGAGACATACCTCCCGTGGAGGAAAGTGCGCATGTTGACTGTTGTATTCATTGCCGATGCAATTTCTGTGTTTCTTTAACACTCTGAAGGTCCACAGATTACAGAAGGCCACCAGATGTGAATCGGAAACTACTACTGGTCTTACAGGGAAGGATCAAAGAATAGACTGTTTGAGAATTACTTCCATGGAGGAAAGTGCGCATGGTTACTGTTGTATTCAATCCCGAGGCAATTTCTGTGTTTCATCAACACTCTGATAGTCCGCAGATTACAGAATGCCACCAGATGTGCATCGGAAACTACTACTGGTCTTCCAGGGAACGATCATAGAGTAGACTGTTTGAGACACTACTCCCGTGGAGGAAAGTGCGCATGGTGACTGTTGTATTCAATCCCGATGCAATTTCTGAGTTTCATCAACACTCTGATAGTCCCCAGATTACAGAATGCCACCAGATGTGCATCGGAAACTACTGCTGGTCTTCCAGGGAACGATCAAATCGTAGACTGTTTTTGACATTACTCCCGTGTAGGAAAGTGCGCATGCTGACTGTTGTACTCTATCCCGATGCAATTTCTGTGTTTCATCAACACTCTGATAGTCCACAGATTACAGAATGCCGCCAGCTGTTTATCGGAAACTACTACTTGTCTTCCAGGGAACGATCAAAGCGTAGACTGTTTGAGACATTACTACCGTAGAGGAAAGTGCGCGTGGTGACTGTTGTATTCATTCCCGATGCAATTTCTGTGTTTCGTCAACACTCTGATAGTCCACAGATTACAGAATGCCTCCAGATGTGCATCGGAAACTACTACTGGTCTTCCAGGGAACGATCAAAGCGTAGACTGTGTGAGACATTACATTTATGGAGGAATGTGCGCATGGTGACTGTTGTATTCAATCCCGATGCAATTTCTGTGTTTCGTCAACATTCTGATTGTCCACAGATTACAGAATGCCTCCAGAGGTTCATCGTAAACTACTACTGGTCTTCCAGGGAACGATCAAATCGTAGTCTGTTTGAGACATGACTCCCGTGTAGGAAAGTGCGCATTGTGATTGTTGTACTCAATCGCGATGCAATTTCTGTGTTTCATCAGCACTCTGATAGTCCACAGATTACAGAAGGCCACCAGATGTGCATCGGAAACTACTACTGGTCTTCCAGGGAACGATCAAATCGTAGACTGTTTGAGACATTACTTCCGTGTAGGAAAGTGCGCATGGTGACTGTTGTACTCAATCCCGATGCAATTTCTGTGTTTCATCAACACCCTGATAGTCTACACATTACAGAATGCCACCAGATGTGCATCGGAAACTACTACTGGTCTTACAGGGAACGATCAAAGCATAGACTGTTTGAGAATTACTCCCATGGAGGATACTGCGCATGTTGACTGTTGTATTCATTCCCGATGCAATTTCTGTGTTTCATCAACACTCTGATAGTCCACAGATTACGGAAAGCCCCCTGATGTGCATCGGAAACTTCTACTGGTCTTCCAGGGAACGATCAAAGCGTAGACTGTTTGAGACATTACTCCCATGGAGGAAAGTGCGCATGGTGACTGTTGTATTCATTCCCGATGCAATTTCTGTGTTTCATCAACACTCTGATAGTCCACAGATTACAGAATGCCACCAGATATGCATCGGAAACTACTGCTGGTCTTAAAGGGAACGATCAAAGCATAGACTGTTTGAGAATTACTCCCATGCAGGAAAGTGCGTATTATGACTGTTGTATTCAATCCCGAAGCAATTTCTGTGTTTCATCAACACTCTGATAGTCCACAGAATACCGAAAGCCCCCTGATGTGAATCGGAAACTACTACTGGTCTTCCGGGGAACGATCAAAGCGTAGACTGTTTGAGACATTACTCACATGGAGGAAAGTGCGCATGGTGCCTGTTGAATTCAATCCCGATGCAATTTCTGTGTTTCATCAACACTCTGATTGTCCACAGATTACAGAATGCCTCCAGATGTGCATCGGAAGCTACTGCTGGTCTTCTAGGGAACGATCAAAGCGTAGACTGTTTGACACATTACTTTTATGGAGGAAAGTGAGCATGGTGACTGTTGTATTCAATCCCGATGCAATTTCTGTGTTTCATCAACACTCTGATAGTCCACAGATTACAGAATGCCTCCAGATGTTCATCGGAAACTACTACTGGTCTTCCAGGAACGATCAAAGCATAAACTGTTTGAGACATTACTACCATTGAGGAAACTTCGCATCGAAACTTTTGTATTCAATCCCGATGCAATTTCTGTGTTTCATCAACACTCTGATAGTCCACAGTGTACAGAAAGCCTCCAGATGTGTATAGGAAACTACTACCGGTCTTCTGGGGAACGATCAAAGCGTAGACTGTTAGAGACATTACTCCTATGGAGGAAAGTGCGCATGGTGACTGTTGTATTGAATCCCGATGCTATTACTGTGTTGCATCAACACTCTGATAGTCTACACATTACAGAATAACACCAGATGTGCATCGGAAACTACTACTGGTCTTCCAGGGAACGATCAAAGCGTAGATTGTTTGAGACATTTCTTCCGTGGAGGAAAGTGCGCATGGTGTCTGTTGTATTCAATCTGGATGCAATTTCTGTGTTTCATCAACAGTCTGATAGTCCACATTTTACAGAATGCCTCCAGATGTGCATTGGAAACTACTACTGGTCTTACAGGGAACGATCAAAGCGTTGACTGTTTGAGGATTACTCCCATGGAGGAAAGTGCGCATGGTGACTGTTGTATTCAATCCCGATGCAATTTCTGTGTTTCATCATCACTCTGATAGTCCACAGATTACAGAATGCCTCCAGATGTTCATCGGAAACTACTACTGGTCTTCCAGGTAACGATCAAAGGGTAGACTGTTTGAGACATTACTTTTATGGAAGAATGTGCGCATGGTGACTGTTGTAATCAATCCCGATGCAATTTCTGTGTTTCATCATCACTCTAGTAGTCCACAGATTACAGAATGCCTCCAGATGTGCATCGGAAACTACTACTGGTCTTACAGGGAACGAGCAAAGCGTTGACTGTTTGAGGATTACTACCATGGAGGAAAGTGCGCATGGTGACTGTTGTATTCAATACCGATGCAATTTCTGTGTTTCATCAACGCTCTGATAGGCAACAGATTACAGAATGCCACCAGATGTGCATCGGAAACTACTACTGGTCTTCCAGGGAACGATCAAAGCGTAGACTGTTTGAGACATTACTATCATGGAGGAAAGTACGCATGGTGACTGTTGTGTTCAATACCGATGCAATTTCTGTGTTTCATCATCACTCTGATAGTCCACAGATTACAGAATGCCTCCAGATGTGCATCGGAAACTACTACTGGTCTTCCAGGGAACGATCAAAGCGTAGACTGTTTGAGACATTACTATTATGGAGGAATGTGCGCATGGTGACTGTTGTATTCAATCCCGATGCAATTTCTGTGTTCCATCAACACTCCGATAGTCCACAGATTACAGAATGCTTCCAGGTGTGCAACGGAAACTACTACTGGTCTTACAGGGAACGATCAAAGCGTAGACTGTTTGGGACATTACTCCCACGGAGGAAAGTGCGCATGGTGACTGTTGTATTCATCCCGATGCAATTTCTGTGTTTCATCAACACTCTGATAGTCCACAGATTACAGAATGCCTCCAGATGTTCATCAGAAACTACTACTGGTCTTCCAGGAACGATCAAAGCGTAAACTGTTTGAGACATTACTCCCATTGAGGAAAATGCGCATGGAGACTGTTGTATTCAATCCCGATGCAATTTCTGTGTGTCATCAACACTCTGATAGTCCACAGTGTACAGAAAGCCTCCAGATGTGTATAGGAAACTACTACTGGTCTTCTGGGGAACGATCAAAGCGTAGACTGTTAGAGACATTACTCCTATGGAGGGAAGTGCGCATGGTGACTGTTGTATTGAATCCCGATGCAATTTCTGTGTTTCATCAACACTCTGATACTCCACAGAATACAGAATGCCTCCAGATGTTAATCGGAAACTACTACTGGTCTTCCAGGGAACGATCAAAGCGTAGACTGTTTGAGACATTACTATCATGGAGGAAAGTACGCATGGTGACTGTTGTATTCAATACCGATGCAATTTCTGTGTTTCATCAACACTCTAATAGTCCACAGATTACAGAATGCCTCCAGATGTGCATCGGAAACTACTACTGGTCTTCCAGGGAACGATCAAAGCGTAGACTGTTTGAGACATTACATTATGGAGGAATGTGCGCATGGTGACTGTTGTATTCAATCCCGATGCAATTTCTGTGTTTCATCAACACTCTGACAGTCCACAGATTACAGAATGCTTCCAGGTGTGCATCGGAAACTACTAGTGGTCTTACAGGAAACGATCAAAGCGTAGACTGTTTGGGACATTACTCCCACGGAGGAAATTGCGCATGGTGACTGTTGTATTCATCCCGATGCAATTTCTGTGTTTCATCAACACTCTGATATTCCATAGATTACAGAATGCCTCCAGATGTGCATCGGAAACTACTACTGGTCTTCCAGGGAACGATCAAAGCGTAGACTGTTTGAGACATTACTTTTATGGAGGAAAGTGCGCATGGTGACTGTTGTATTCAATACCGATGCAATTTCTGTCTTTCATCAACACTCTGATACTCCACAGAATACAGAATGCCTACAGATGTTAATCGGAAACTACTACTGGTCTTACAGGGAACGAACAAAGCATAGACTGTTTGAGAATTACTCCCATGGAGGAAAGTGCGCATGGTGACTGTTGTATTCAATCCCGATGCAATTTCTGTGTTTCATCAACACTCTAATAGGCCACAGATTAAAGAAAGCCCCCACATGTGCATCGGAAACAACTACTGGTCTTCCAGGGAACGATCAAAGCGAAGCCTGTTAGAGACATTACTCCCATGGAGGAAAGTGCGCATGGTGACTGTTGTATTCAATCCCGATGCAATATCTGTGTTTCATCAACACTCTGATAGTCCAAAGATTACAGAATGCCTCCAGATGTTCATCGGAAACTACTACTGGTCTTCCAGGAACGATCAAAGCGTAAACTGTTTGAGACATTACTCCCATTGAGACAACTGCGCATGGAGACTGTTGTATTCAATCCCGATGCAATTTCTGTGTGTCATCAACACTCTGATAGTCCACAGTGTACAGAAAGCCTCCAGATGTGTATAGGAAACTACTACTGGTCTTCTGGGGACGATCAAAGCGTAGACTGTTAGAGACATTACTCCTATGGAGGAAAGTGCGCATGGTGACTGTTGTATTGAATCCCGATGCTATTACTGTGTTGCATCAACACTCTGATAGTCTACACATTACAGAATGCCACCAGATGTGCATCGGAAACTACTACTGGTCTTCCAGGGAACGATCTAGGCGTAGATTGTTTGAGACATTTCTCCCTTGGAGGAAAGTGCGCATGGTGACTGTTGTATTCAATCTGGATGCAATTTCTGTGTTTCATCAACAGTATGATAGTCCACATTTTACAGAATGCCTCCAGCTGTGCATTGGATACTACTACTGGTCTTCCAGGGAACGATCAAAGCATAGACTGTTTGAGACATTACTCCCAAGGAGGAAAGTGCGCATGGTGACTGTTGTATTGAATCCTGATGCAATTTCTGTGTTTCAACAACACTTGATACTCCACAGAATACAGAATGCCTCCAGATGTTAATCGGAAACTACTACTGGTCTTCCAGAGAACGATCAAAGCGTTGACTGTTTGAGACATTACTTTTATGGAGGAAAGTGCGCATGGTGACTGTTGTATTCAATACCGATGCAATTTCTGTCTTTCATCAACACTCTGATACTCCACAGAATACAGAATGCCTACAGATGTTAATCAGAAACTACTACTGGTCTTACAGGGAACGAACAAAGCATAGACTGTTTGAGAATTACTCCCATGGAGGAAAGCGCGCATGGTGACTGTTGTATTCAATCCCGATGCAATTTCTGTGTTTCATCAACACTCTAATAGGCCACAGATTAAAGAAAGCCCCCACATGTGCATCGGAAACAACTACTGGTCTTCCAGGGAACGATCAAAGCGAAGCCTGTTAGAGACATTACTCCCATGGAGGAAAGTGCGCATGGTGACTGTTGTATTCAATCCCGATGCAATTTCTGTGTTTCATCAACACTCAGATAGTCCACAGATTACAGAATGCCTCCAGATGTTCATCGGAAACTACTACTGGTCTTCCAGGAACGATCAAAGCATAAACTGTTTGAGACAATACTACCATTGAGGAAACTTCGCATCGAAACTTTTGTATTCAATCCCGATGCAATTTCTGTGTTTCATCAACACTCTGATAGTCCACAGTGTACAGAAAGCCTCCAGATGTGTATAGGAAACTACTACCGGTCTTCTGGGGAACGATCAAAGAGTAGACTGTTAGAGACATTACACCTATGGAGGAAAGTGCGCATGGTGACTGTTGTATTGAATCCCGATGCTATTACCGTGTTGCATCAACACTCTGATAGTCTACACATTACAGAATAACACCAGATGTGCATCGGAAACTACTACTGGTCTTCCAGGGAACGATCAAAGCGTAGATTGTTTGAGACATTTCTTCCGTGGAGGAAAGTGCGCATGGTGACTGTTGTATTCAATCTGGATGCAATTTCTGTGTTTCATCAACAGTCTGATAGTCCACATTTTACAGAATGCCTCCAGATGTGCATTGGAAACTACTACTGGTCTTACAGGGAACGATCAAAGCGTTGACTGTTTGAGGATTACTCCCATGGAGGAAAGTGCTCATGGTGACTGTTGTATTCAATCCCGATGCAATTTCTGTGTTTCATCATCACTCTGATAGTCCACAGATTACAGAATGCCTCCAGATGTTCATCGGAAACTACTACTGGTCTTCCAGGTAACGATCAAAGGGTAGACTGTTTGAGACATTACTTTTATGGAAGAATGTGCGCATGGTGACTGTTGTAATCAATCCCGATGCAATTTCTGTGTTTCATCATCACTCTAGTAGTCCACAGATTACAGAATGCCTCCAGATGTGCATCGGAAACTACTACTGGTCTTACAGGGAACGATCAAAGCGTTGACTGTTTGAGGATTACTACCATGGAGGAAAGTGCGCATGGTGACTGTTGTATTCAATACCGATGCAATTTCTGTGTTTCATCAACGCTCTGATAGGCCACAGATTACAGAATGCCACCAGATGTGCATCGGAAACTACTACTGGTCTTCCAGGGAACGATCAAAGCGTTGACTGTTTGAGACATTACTATCATTGAGGAAAGTACGCATGGTGACTGTTGTGTTCAATACCGATGCAATTTCTGTGTTTCATCATCACTCTGATAGTCCACAGATTACAGAATGCCTCCAGATGTGCATCGGAAACTACTACTGGTCTTCCAGGGAACGATCAAAGCGTAGACTGTTTGAGACATTACTATTATGGAGGAATGTGCGCATGGTGACTGTTGTATTCAATCCCGATGCAATTTCTGTGTTCCATCAACACTCCGATAGTCCACAGATTACAGAATGCTTCCAGGTGTGCATCGGAAACTACTACTGGTCTTACAGGGAACGATCAAAGCGTAGACTGTTTGGGACATTACTCCCACGGAGGAAAGTGCGCATGGTGACTGTTGTATTCATCCCGATGCAATTTCTGTGTTTCATCAACACTCTGATAGTCCACAGATTACAGAATGCCTCCAGATGTTCATCAGAAACTACTACTGGTCTTCCAGGAACGATCAAAGCGTAAACTGTTTGAGACATTACTCCCATTGAGGAAACTGCGCATGGAGACTGTTGTATTCAATCCCGATGCAATTTCTGTGTGTCATCAACACTCTGATAGTCCACAGTGTACAGAATGCCTCCAGATGTGTATAGGAAACTACTACTGGTCTTCCAGAGAACGATCAAAGCGTAGACTGTTAGAGGCATTACTCCTATGGAGGGAAGTGCGCATGGTGACTGTTGTATTGAATCCCGATGCAATTTCTGTGTTTCATCAACACTCTAATACTCCACAGAATACAGAATGCCTCCAGATGTTAATCGGAAACTACTACTGGTCTTCCAGGGAACGATCAAAGCGTAGACTGTTTGAGACATTACTATCATGGAGGTAAGTACGCATGGTGACTGTTGTATTCAATACCGATGCAATTTCTGTGTTTCATCAACACTCTAATAGTCCACAGATTACAGAATGCCTCCAGATGTGCATCGGAAACTACTACTGGTCTTCCAGGGAACGATCAAAGCGTAGACTGTTTGAGACATTACATTATGGAGGAATGTGCGCATGGTGACTGTTGTATTCAATCCCGATGCAATTTCTGTGTTTCATCAACACTCTGATAGTCCACAGATTACAGAATGCTTCCAGGTGTGCATCGGAAACTACTACTGGTCTTACAGGAAACGATCAAAGCGTAGACTGTTTGGGACATTACTCCCACGGAGGAAAGTGCGCATGGTGACTGTTGTATTCATCCCGATGCAATTTCTGTGTTTCATCAACACTCTGATAGTCCATAGATTACAGAATGCCTCCAGATGTGCATCGGAAACTACTACTGGTCTTCCAGGGAACGATCAAAGCGTAGACTGTTTGAGACATTACTTTTATGGAGGAAAGTGCGCATGGTGACTGTTGTATTCAATACCGATGCAATTTCTGTCTTTCATCAACACTCTGATACTCCACAGAATACAGAATGCCTACAGATGTTAATCGGAAACTACTACTGGTCTTACAGGGAACGAACAAAGCATAGACTGTTTGAGAATTACTCCCATGGAGGAAAGTGCGCATGGTGACTGTTGTATTCAATCCCGATGCAATTTCTGTGTTTCATCAACACTCTAATAGGCCACAGATTAAAGAAAGCCCCCACATGTGCATCGGAAACAACTACTGGTCTTCCAGGGAACGATCAAAGCGAAGCCTGTTAGAGACTTTACTCCCATGGAGGAAAGTGCGCATGGTGACTGTTGTATTCAATCCCGATGCAATATCTGTGTTTCATCAACACTCTGATAGTCCACAGATTACAGAATGCCTCCAGATGTTCATCGGAAACTACTACTGGTCTTCCAGGAACGATCAAAGCGTAAACTGTTTGAGACATTACTCCCATTGAGACAACTGCGCATGGAGACTGTTGTATTCAATCCCGATGCAATTTCTGTGTGTCATCAACACTCTGATAGTCCACAGTGTACAGAAAGCCTCCAGATGTATATAGGAAACTACTACTGGTCTTCTGGGGACGATCAAAGCGTAGACTGTTAGAGACATTACTCCTATGGAGGAAAGTGCGCATGGTGACTGTTGTATTGAATCCCGATGCTATTACTGTGTTGCATCAACACTCTGATAGTCTACACATTACAGAATGCCACCAGATGTGCATCGGAAACTACTACTGGTCTTCCAGGGAACGATCTAGGCGTAGATTGTTTGAGACATTTCTCCCGTGGAGGAAAGTGCGCATGGTGACTGTTGTATTCAATCTGGATGCAATTTCTGTGTTTCATCAACAGTATGATAGTCCACATTTTACAGAATGCCTCCAGCTGTGCATTGGAAACTACTACTGGTCTTCCAGGGAACGATCAAAGCATAGACTGTTTGAGACATTACTCCCAAGGAGGAAAGTGCGCATGGTGACTGTTGTATTGAATCCTGATGCAATTTCTGTGTTTCAACAACACTTGATACTCCACAGAATACAGAAGGCCTCCAGATGTTAATCGGAAACTACTACTGGTCTTCCAGAGAACGATCAAAGCGTAGACTGTTAGAGACATTACTTTTATGGAGGAAAGTGCGCATGGTGACTGTTGTATTCAATACCGATGCAATTTCTGTCTTTCATCAACACTCTGATACTCCACAGAATACAGAATGCCTACAGATGTTAATCGGAAACTACTACTGGTCTTACAGGGAACGAAAAAAGCATAGACTGTTTGAGAATTACTTCCATGGAGGAAAGCGCGCATGGTGACTGTTGTATTCAATCCCGATGCAATTTCTGTGTTTCATCAACACTCTAATAGGCCACAGATTAAAGAAAGCCCCCACATGTGCATCGGAAACAACTACTGGTCTTCCAGGGAACGATCAAAGCGAAGCCTGTTAGAGACATTACTCCCATGGAGGAAAGTGCGCATGGTGACTGTTGTATTCAATACCGATGCAAATTCTGTGTTTCATCAACGCTCTGATTGGCCACAGATTACAGAATGCCACCAGATGTGCATCGGAAACTACTACTGGTCTTCCAGGGAACGATCAAAGCATAGACTGTTTGGGACATACCTCCCGTGGAGGAAAGTGCGCATGGTGACTGTTGTATTCATTCCCGATGCAATTTCTGTGTTTCATCAACATTCTGATAGTCCACAGATTTCAGAATGCCACCAGATGTTCATCGGAAACTACTACTGGTCTTCCTGGGAACGATCAAAGCGTAGACTGTTTGAGACATTACTCCCATGGAGGAAAGTGCGCATGGAGAATGTTGTATTCAATCCCGATGCAATTTCTGTGTTTCATCAACACTCTGATACTCCACAGAATACTGAATCCCTCCAGATGTTAATCGGAAACTACTACTGGTCTTCCAGGAACGATCAAAGCGTAAACTGTTTGAGACATTACTCCCATTGAGACAACTGCGCAAGGAGACTGTTGTATTCAATCCCGATGCAATTTCTGTGTGTCATCAACACTCTGATAGTCCACAGTGTACAGAAAGCCTCCAGATGTGAATAGGAAACTACTACTGGTCTTCTGGGGACGATCAAAGCGTAGACTGTTAGAGACATTACTCCTATGGAGGAAAGTGCGCATGGTGACTGTTGTATTGAATCCCGATGCTATTACTGTGTTGCATCAACACTCTGATAGTCTACACATTACAGAATGCCACCAGATGTGCATCGGAAACTACTACTGGTCTTCCAGGGAACGATCTAGGCGTAGATTGTTTGAGACATTTCTCCCGTGGAGGAAAGTGCGCATGGTGACTGTTGTATTCAATCTGGATGCAATTTCTGTGTTTCATCAACAGTATGATAGTCCACATTTTACAGAATGCCTCCAGCTGTGCATTGGAAACTACTACTGGTCTTCCAGGGAACGATCAAAGCATAGACCGTTTGAGACATTACTCCCAAGGAGGAAAGTGCGCATGGTGACTGTTGTATTGAATCCCGATGCAATTTCTGTGTTTCAACAACACTTGATACTCCACAGAATACAGAATGCCTCCAGATGTTATTCGGAAACTACTACTGGTCTTCCAGAGAACGATCAAAGCGTAGACTGTTAGAGACATTACTCCCATGGACGAAAGTGCGCATGGCGACTGTTGTATTCAATTCCGATACAATTACTGTGTTTCATCAACACTCTGATAGTCCACAGATCTCAGAATGCCTCCATATGTGCATCGGAAACTACAATTGGTCTTCCAGGGAAAGATCAAAGCGTAGACTGTTTGAGAAATTACTCCCATGTAGGGAAGTGCGCATGGTGACTGTTGTATTCAATCCCGATGCAATTTCTGTGTTTCATCATCACCCTGATAGTCCACAGATTACAGAATGCCTCCAGATGTTCATCGGAAACTACTACTGGTCTTCCAAGTAACGATCAAAGGGTAAACTGTTTGAGACATTACTTTCATGGAAGAATGTGCGCATGCTGACTGTTGTAATCAATCCCGATGCAATTTCTGTGTTTCATCATCACTCTAGTAGTCCACAGATTACAGAATGCCTCCAGATGTGCATCGGAAACTACTACTGGTCTTACAGGGAAAGATCAAAGCGTTGACTGTTTGAGGATTACTCCCATGGAGGAAAGTGCGCATGGTGACTGTTGTATTCAATACCGATGCAAATTCTGTGTTTCATCAACGCTCTGATTGGCCACAGATTACAGAATGCCACCAGATGTGCATCGGAAACTACTACTGGTCTTCCAGGGAACGATCAAAGCATAGACTGTTTGGGACATACCTCCCGTGGAGGAAAGTGCGCATGGTGACTGTTGTATTCATTCCCGATGCAATTTCTGTGTTTCATCAACATTCTGATAGTCCACAGATTACAGAATGCCACCAGATGTGCATCGGAAACTACTACTGGTCTTCCTGGGAACGATCAAAGCGTAGACTGTTTGAGACATTACTCCCATGGAGGAAAGTGCGCATGGAGAATGTTGTATTCAATCCCGATGCAATTTCTGTGTTTCATCAACACTCTGATACTCCACAGAATACTGAATCCCTCCAGATGTTAATCGGAAACTACTACTGGTCTTCCAGGGAACGATCAAATCGTAGACTGTTTGAGACATTACTATCATGGAGGAAAGTACGCATGGTGACTGTTGTATTCAATACCGATGCAATTTCTGTGTTTCATCAACACTCTAATAGTCCACAGATTACAGAAGGCCTCCAGATGTGCATCGGAAACTACTACTGGTCTTCCAGAGAACGATCAAAGCGTTGACTGTTTGGGACATTACTCCCATGGAGGAAAGTGCGCATGGTGACTGTTGTATTCAATACCGATGCAATTTCTGTGTTTCATCATCACTCTGATAGTCCACAGATTACAGAATACCTCCAGATGTGCATCGGAAACTACTACTGGTCTTCCAGGGAACGATCAAAGCGTAGAGTGTTTGAGGCATTACTATTATGGAGGAATGTGCGCATGGTGACTGTTGTATTCAATCCCGATGCAATTTCTGTGTTTCATCAACACTCTGATAGTCCACAGATTACAGAATGCTTCCAGGTGTGCATCGGAAACTACTACTGGTCTTACAGGGAACGATCAATGCGTAGACTGTGTGGGACATTGCTCCCACGGAGGAAAGTGCGCATGGTGACTGTTGTATTCATCCCGATGCAATTTCTGTGTTTCATCAACACTCTGATAGTCCATAGATTACAGAATGTCTCCAGATGTGCATCGGAAACTACTACTGGTCTTCCAGGGAACGATCAAAGCGTAGACTGTTCGAGACATTACTTTTATGGAGGAAAGTGCGCATGGTGACTGTTGTATTGAATCCCGAAGCAATTTCTGTGTTTCATCAACACTCTGATACTCCACAGAATACAGAATAACTCCAGATGTTAATCGGAAACTACTACTGGTCTTACAGGGAACGAACAAAGCATAGACTGTTTGAGAATTACTCCCATGGTGGAAAGTGCGCATGGTGACTGTTGTATTCAATCCCGATGCAATTTCTGTGTTTCAACAACACTTGATACTCCACAGAATACAGAATGCCTCCAGATGTTATTCGGAAACTACTACTGGTCTTCCAGAGAACGATCAAAGCGTAGACTGTTAGAGACATTACTCCCATGGACGAAAGTGCGCATGGCGACTGTTGTATTCAATTCCGATACAATTACTGTGTTTCATCAACACTCTGATAGTCCACAGATCTCAGAATGCCTCCATATGTGCATCGGAAACTACAATTGGTCTTCCAGGGAAAGATCAAAGCGTAGACTGTTTGAGAAATTACTCCCATGTAGGAAAGTGCGCATGGTGACTGTTGTATTCAATCCCGATGCAATTTCTGTGTTTCATCATCACCCTGATAGTCCACAGATTACAGAATGCCTCCAGATGTTCATCGGAAACTACTACTGGTCTTCCAAGTAACGATCAAAGGGTAAACTGTTTGAGACATTACTTTCATGGAAGAATGTGCGCATGCTGACTGTTGTAATCAATCCCGATGCAATTTCTGTGTTTCATCATCACTCTAGTAGTCCACAGATTACAGAATGCCTCCAGATGTGCATCGGAAACTACTACTGGTCTTACAGGGAAAGATCAAAGCGTTGACTGTTTGAGGATTACTCCCATGGAGGAAAGTGCGCATGGTGACTGTTGTATTCAATACCGATGCAAATTCTGTGTTTCATCAACGCTCTGATTGGCCACAGATTACAGAATGCCACCAGATGTGCATCGGAAACTACTACTGGTCTTCCAGGGAACGATCAAAGCATAGACTGTTTGGGACATACCTCCCGTGGAGGAAAGTGCGCATGGTGACTGTTGTATTCATTCCCGATGCAATTTCTGTGTTTCATCAACATTCTGATAGTCCACAGATTACAGAATGCCACCAGATGTGCATCGGAAACTACTACTGGTCTTCCTGGGAACGATCAAAGCGTAGACTGTTTGAGACATTACTCCCATGGAGGAAAGTGCGCATGGAGAATGTTGTATTCAATCCCGTTGCAATTTCTGTGTTTCATCAACACTCTGATACTCCACAGAATACTGAATCCCTCCAGATGTTAATCGGAAACTACTACTGGTCTTCCAGGGAACGATCAAATCGTAGACTGTTTGAGACATTACTATCATGGAGGAAAGTACGCATGGTGACTGTTGTATTCAATACCGATGCAATTTCTGTGTTTCATCAACACTCTAATAGTCCACAGATTACAGAAGGCCTCCAGATGTGCATCGGAAACTACTACTGGTCTTCCAGAGAACGATCAAAGCGTTGACTGTTTGGGACATTACTCCCATGGAGGAAAGTGCGCATGGTGACTGTTGTATTCAATACCGATGCAATTTCTGTGTTTCATCATCACTCTGATAGTCCACAGATTACAGAATACCTCCAGATGTGCATCGGAAACTACTACTGGTCTTCCAGGGAACGATCAAAGCGTAGAGTGTTTGAGGCATTACTATTATGGAGGAATGTGCGCATGGTGACTGTTGTATTCAATCCCGATGCAATTTCTGTGTTTCATCAACACTCTGATAGTCCACAGATTACAGAATGCTTCCAGGTGTGCATCGGAAACTACTACTGGTCTTACAGGGAACGATCAATGCGTAGACTGTGTGGGACATTGCTCCCACGGAGGAAAGTGCGCATGGTGACTGTTGTATTCATCCCGATGCAATTTCTGTGTTTCATCAACACTCTGATAGTCCATAGATTACAGAATGTCTCCAGATGTGCATCGGAAACTACTACTGGTCTTCCAGGGAACGATCAAAGCGTAGACTGTTCGAGACATTACTTTTATGGAGGAAAGTGCGCATGGTGACTGTTGTATTGAATCCCGAAGCAATTTCTGTGTTTCATCAACACTCTGATACTCCACAGAATACAGAATAACTCCAGATGTTAATCGGAAACTACTACTGGTCTTACAGGGAACGAACAAAGCATAGACTGTTTGAGAATTACTCCCATGGTGGAAAGTGCGCATGGTGACTGTTGTATTCAATCCCGATGCAATTTCTGTGTTTCATCAACACTCTAATAGGCCACAGATTAAAGAAAGCCCCCAGATGAGCATCGGAAACTACTACTGGTCTTCCAGGGAACGAACAAAGCGAAGCCTGTTAGAGACATTACTCCCATGGAGGAAAGTGCGCATGGTGACTGTTGTATTCAAACCCGATGCAATTTCTGTGTTTCATCAACACTCTGATAGTCCACAGATTACAGAATGCCGCCAGCTGTTTATCGGAAACTACTACTGGTCTTCCAGGGAACGATCAAAGCGTAGACTGTTTGAGACATTACTACCGTGGAGGAAAGTGCGCGTGGTGACTGTTGTGTTCATTCCCGATGCAATTTCTGTGTTTCATCAACACTCTGATAGTCCACAGATTACAGAATGCCTCCAGATGTTCATCGGAAACTACTACTGGTCTTCCAGGAACGATCAAAGCGTAAACTGTTTGAGACATTACTCCCATTGAGGAAACTGCGCATGGAGACTGTTGTATTCAATCCCGATGCAATTTCTGTGTGTCATCAACACTCCGATAGTCCACAGTGTACAGAAAGCCTCCAGATGTGTATATGAAACTACTACTGGTCTTCTGGGGAACGATCAAAGCGTAGACTGTTAGAGACATTACTCCTATGGAGGAAAGTGCGCATGGTGACAGTTGTATTGAATCCCGATGCTATTACTGTGTTGCATCAACACTCTGATAGTCTACACATTACAGAATGCCACCAGATGTGTATCGGAAACTACTACTGGTCTTCCAGGGAACGATCTAAGCGTAGATTGTTTGAGACATTTCTCCCGTGGAGGAAAGTGCGCATGGTGACTGTTGTATTCAATCTGGATGCAATTTCTGTGTTTCATCAACAGTATGATAGTCCACATTTTACAGAATGCCTCCTGATGTGCACTGGAAACTAATACTGGTCTTCCAGGGAACGATCAAAGCATAGACTGTTTGAGACATTACTCCCAAGGAGGAAAGTGCGCATGGTGACTGTTGTATTGAATCCCGATACAATTTCTGTGTTTCATCAACACTTGATACTCCACAGAATACAGAATGCCTCCAGATGTCAATCGGAAACTACTACTGGTCTTCCAGAGAACGATCAAAGCGTAGACTGTTAGAGACATTACTCCCATGGACGAAAGTGCGCATGGCGACTGTTGTATTCAATTCCGATGCAATTACTGTGTTTCATCAACACTCTGATAGTCCACAGATTTCAGAATGCCTCCAGATGTGCATCGGAAACTACTACTGGTCTTCCAGGGAAAGATCAAAGCGTAGACTGTTTGAGAAATTACTCCCATGGAGGAAAGTGCGCGTGGTAACTGTTGTATTCAATACCGATGCAATTTCTGTGTTTCATCATCACTCTGATAGTCCATAGATTACAGAATGCCTCCAGATGTTCATCGGAAACTACTACTGGTCCTCCAGGTAACGATCAAAGGGTACTCTGTTTGAGACATTACTTTTATGGAAGAATGTGCGCATGGTGACTGTTGTAATCAATCCCGATGCAATTTCTGTGTTTCATCATCACTCTAGTAGTCCACAGATTACAGAATGCCTCCAGATGTGCATCGGAAACTACTACTGGTCTTACAGGGAACGATCAAAGCGTTGACTGTTTGAGGATTACTCCCATGGAGGAAAGTGCGCATGGTGACTGTTGTATTCAATACCGATGCAATATCTGTCTTTCATCAACGCTCTGATAGGCCACAGATTACAGAATGCCACCAGATGTGCATCGGAAACTACTACTGGTCTTCCAGGGAACGATCAAAGCGTAGACCGTTTGAGACATACCTCCAGTGGAGGAAAGTGCGCATGAAGACTGTTGTATTCATTCCCGACGCAATTTCTGTGTTTCATCAACACTCTGATAGTCCACAGATTACAGAATGCCACCAGATGTGCATCGGAAACTACTACTGGTCTTCCAGGGAACGATCAAAGCGTAAACTGTTTGAGACACTACTCCCATGGAGGGAACTGCGCATGGAGACTGTTGTATTCAACCCCGATGCAATTTCTGTGTTTCATCAACACTCTGATAGTCCACAGTGTACAGAAAGCCTCCAGATGTGCATAGGAAACTACTACTGGTCTTCTGGGGAACGATCAAAGCGTAGACTGTTAGAGACACTACTGCCATGGAGGAAAGTGCGCATGATGACTGTTGTATTCAATCCCGATGCAATTACTGTGTTTCATCATCACTCTGTTAGTCTACACATTACAGAATGCCACCAGATGTGCATCGGAAACTTCTACTGGTCTTCCAGGGAACGATCAAAGCGTAGATTGTTTGAGACATTTCTCCCGTGGAGGAAAGTGCGCATGGTGACTGTTGTATTCAATCCGGATGCTATTTCTGTGTTTCATCAACACTCTGATAGTCCTCATTTTACAGAATGCCTCCAGATGTGCATCGGAAACTACTACTGGTCTTCCAGGGAACGATCAAAGCGTAGACTGTTTGAGACATTACTCCCATGGAGGAAAGTGCGCATGGAGAATGTTGTATTCAATCCCGATGCATTTTCTGTGTTTCATCAACACTCTGATACTCCACAGAATACAGAATGCCTAAAGATGTTAATCGGAAACTACTACTGGCCTTCCAGGGAACGATCAAAGCGTAGACTGTTTGAGACATTACTATCATTGAGGAAAGTACGCATGGTGACTGTTGTATTCAATACGGATGCAATTTCTGTGTTTCATCAACACTCTAATAGTCCACAGATTACAGAATGCCTCCGGATGTGCATCGGAAACTACTACTGGTCTTCCAGGGAACGATCAAAGCGTTGACTGTTTGGGACATTACTCCCATGGAGGAAAGTGCGCATGGTGACTGTTGTATTCAATACCGATGCAATTTCTGTGTTTCATCATCACTCTGATAGTCCACAGATTACAGAATGCCTCCAGATGTGCATCGGAAACTACTACTGGTCTTCCAGGGAACGATCAAAGCGTAGACTGTTTGAGACATTACTATTATGGAGGAATGTGCGCAAGGAGACTGTTGTATTCAATCCCGATGCAATTTCTGTGTTTCATCAACACTCTGATAGTCCACAGATTACAGAATGCTTAAAGGTGTGCATCGGAAACTACTACTGGTCTTACAGGGAACGATCAAAGCGTAGACTGTTTGGGACATTACTCCCACGGAGGAAAGTGCGAATGGTGACTGTTGTATTCATCCCGATGCAATTTCTGTGTTTCATCAACACTCTGATAGTCCATAGATTACAGAATGCCTCCAGATGTGCATCGGAAACTTCTACTGGTCTTCCAGGGAACGATCAAAGCGGAGATTGTTTGAGACATTTCTCCCGTGGAGGATAGTGCGCATGGTGACTGTTGTATTCAATCCGGATGGTATTTCTGTGTTTCATCAAAACGCTGATAGTCCACATTTTACAGAATGCCTCCAGATGTGCATCGGAAACTACTACTGGTCTTCCAGGGAACGATCAAAGCGTAGACTGTTTGAGACATTACTCCCATGGAGGAAAGTGCGCATGGAGAATGTTGTATTCAATCCCGATGCAATTTCTGTGTTTCATCAACACTCTGATACTCCACAGAATACAAATTGCCTCCAGATGTTAATCGGAAACTACTACTGGCCTTCCAGGGAACGATCAAAGCGTAGACTGTTTGAGACATTATTATCATTGAGGAAAGTACGCATGGTGACTATTGTATTTAATACCGATGCAATTTCTGTGTTTCATCAACACTCTAATAGTCCACAGATTACAGAATGCCTCCAGATGTGCATCGGAAACTACTACTGGTCTTCCAGGGAACGATCAAAGCGTTGACTGTTTGGGACATTACTCCCATGGAGGAAAGTGCGCATGGTGACTGTTGTATTCAATACCGATGAAATTTCTGTGTTTCATCATCACTCTGATAGTCCACAGATTACAGAATGCCTGCAGATGTGCATCGGAAACTACTACTGGTCTTCCAGGGAACGATCAAAGCGTAGACTGTTTGAGACATTACTATTATGGAGGAATGTGCGCATGGTGACTGTTGTATTCAATCCCGATGCAATTTCTGTGTTTCATCAACACTCTGATAGTCCACAGATTACAGAATGCTTTCAGGTGTGCATCGGAAACTACTACTGGTCTTACAGGGAACGATCAAAGCGTAGACTGTTTGTGACATTACTCCCACGGAGGAAAGTGCGCATGGTGACCGTTGTATTCATCCCGATGCAATTTCTGTGTTTCATCAACACTCTGATAGTCCATAGATTACAGAATGCCTCCAGATGTGCATCGGAAACTACTACTGGTCTTCCAGGGAACGATCAAAGCGTAGACTGTTTGAGACATTACTCCCATGGAGGAAAGTGCGCATGGTGACTGTTGTATTGAATCCCGAAGCAATTTCTGTGTTTCATCAACACTCTGATACTCCACAGAATACAGAATGCCTCCAGATGTTAATCGGAAACTACTACTGGTCTTACAGGGAACGAACAAATCATAGACTGTTTGAGAATTACTCCCATGGAGGAAAGTACGCATGGTGACTGTTGTATTCAATCCCGATGCAATTTCTGTGTTTCATCAACACTCTAATAGGCCACAGATTAAAGAAAGCCCCCAGATGTGCATCGGAAACTACTACTGGTCTTCCAGGGAACGATCAAAGCGAAGCCTGTTAGAGACATTACTCCTATGGAGGAAAGTGCGCATGGTGACTGTTGTATTCAATCCCGATGCAATTTCTGTGTTTCATCAACACTCTGATAGTCCACAGATTACAGAATGCCGCCAGCTGTTTATCGGAAACTACTACTGGTCTTGCAGGGAACGATCAAAGCGTAGACTGTTTGAGACATTACTGCCGTGGAGGAAAGTGCGCGTGGTGAGTGTTGTATTCATTCCCGATGCAATTTCTGTGTTTCATCAACACTCTGATAGTCCACAGATTACAGAATGCCTCCAGATGATCATCGGAAACTACTACTGGTCTTCCAGGAACGATCAAAGAGTAGACTGTTTGAGACATTACTCCCATTGAGGAAACTGCGCATGGAGACTGTTGTATTCAATCCCGATGCAATTTCTGTGTGTCATCAACACTCTGATAGTCCACAGTGAACAGAAAGCCTCCAGATGTGTATAGGAAACTACTACTGGTCTTCTGGGGAACGATCAAAGCGTAGACTGTTAGAGACATTACTCCTATGGAGGAAAGTGCGCATGGTGACTGTTGTATTGAATCCCGATGCTATTACTGTGTTGCATCAACACTCTGATAGTCTACACATTACAGAATGCCACCAGATGTGCATCGGATACTACAACTGGTCTTCCAGAGGAACGATCTAAGCGTAGATTCTTTGAGACATTTCTCCCGTGGAGGAAAGTGCGCATGGTGACTGTTGTATTCAATCTGGATGCAATTTCTGTGTTTCATCAACAGTATGATAGTCAACATTTTACAGAATGCCTCCAGATGTGCATCGGAAACTACTACTGGTCTTCCAGGGAACGATCAAAGCGTAAACTGTTTGAGACATTACTCCCATGGAGGAAACTGCGCATGGAGACTGTTGTATTCAACCCCGATGCAATTTCTGTGTTTCATCAACACTCTGATAGTCCACAGTGTACAGAAAGCCTCCAGATGTGCATAGGAAACTACTACTAGTCTTCTGGGGAACGATAAAAGCGTAGACTGTTAGAGACACTACTGCCATGGAGGAAAGTGCGCATGATGACTGTTGTATTCAATCCCGATGCAATTACTGTGTTTCATCATCACTCTGATAGTCTACACATTACAGAATGCCACCAGATGTGCATTGGAAACTTCTACTGGTCTTCCAGGGAACGATCAAAGCGTAGATTGTTTGAGACATTTCTCCCGTGGAGGAAAGTGCGCATGGTGACTGTTGTATTCAATCCGGATGCTATTTCTGTGTTTCATCAACACTCTGATAGTCCACATTTTACAGAATGCCTCCAGATGTGCATCGGAAACTACTACTGGTCTTCCAGGGAACGATCAAAGCGTAGACTGTTTGAGACATTACTCCCATGGAGGAAAGTGCGCATGGAGAATGTTGTATTCAATCCCGATGCAATTTCTGTGTTTCATCAACACTCTGATACTCCACAGAATACAGAATGCCTCCAGATGTTAATCGGAAACTACTACTGGTCTTCCAGGGAACGATCAAAGCGTAGACTGTTTGAGACATTACTATCATTGAGGAAAGTACACATGGTGACTGTTGTATTCAATACCGATGCAATTTCTGTGTTTCATCAACACTCTGATAGTCCACAGATTACAGAATGCCTCCAGATGTTCATCGGAAACTACTACTGGTCTTCCAGGAACGATCAAAGCGTAGACTGTTTGAGACATTACTCCCATTGAGGAAACTGCGCATGGAGACTGTTGTATTCAATCCCGATGCAATTTCTGTGTGTCATCAACACTCTGATAGTCCACAGTGTACAGAAAGCCTCCAGATGTGTATAGGAAACTACTACTGGTCTTCTGGGGAACGATCAAAGCGTAGACTGTTAGAGACATTACTCCTATGGAGGAAAGTGCGCATGGTGACTGTTGTATTGAATCCCGATGCTATTACTGTGTTGCATCAACACTCTGATAGTCTACACATTACAGAATGCCTCCAGATGTGCATCGGATACTACTACTGGTCTTCCAGAGGAACGATCTAAGCGTAGATTGTTTGAGACATTTCTCCCGTGGAGGAAAGTACGCATGGTGACTGTTGTATTCAATCTGGATGCAATTTCTGTGTTTCATCAACAGTATGATAGTCAACATTTTACAGAATGCCTCCAGATGTGCATCGGAAACTACTACTGGTCTTCCAGGGAACAATCAAAGCGTAAACTGTTTGAGACATTACTCCCATGGAGGAAACTGCGCATGGAGACTGTTGTATTCAACCCCGATGCAATTTCTGTTTTTCATCAACACTCTGATAGTCCTCAGTGTACAGAAAGTCTCCAGATGTGCATAGAAAACTACTACTGGTCTTCTGGGGAACGATAAAAGCGTAGACTGTTAGAGACACTACTGCCATGGAGGAAAGTGCGCATGATGACTGTTGTATTCAATCCCGATGCAATTACTGTGTTTCATCATCACTCTGATAGTCTACACATTACAGAATGCCACCAGATGTGCATTGGAAACTTCTACTGGTCTTCCAGGGAACGATCAAAGCGTAGATTGTTTGAGACATTTCTCCCGTGGAGGAAAGTGCGCATGGTGACTGTTGTATTCAATCCGGATGCTATTTCTGTGTTTCATCAACACTCTGATAGTCCACATTTTACATAATGCCTCCAGATGTGCATCGGAAACTACTACTGGTCTTCCAGGGAACGATCAAAGCGTAGACTGTTTGAGACATTACTCCCATGGAGGAAAGTGCGCATGGAGAATGTTGTATTCAATCCCGATGCAATTTCTGTGTTTCATCAACACTCTGATACTCCACAGAATACAGAATGCCTCCAGATGTTAATCGGAAACTACTACTGGTCTTCCAGGGAACGATCAAAGCGTAGACTGTTTGAGACATTACTATCATAGAGGAAAGTACACATGGTGACTGTTGTATTCAATACCGATGCAATTTCTGTGTTTCATCAACACTCTAATAGTCCACAGATTACAAAATGCCTCCAGATGTGCATCGGAAACTACTACTGGTCTTCCAGGAAACGATCAAAGCGTTGACTGTTTGGGACATTACTCCCATGGAGGAAAGTGCGCATGGTGACTGTTGTATTCAATACCGATGCAATTTCTGTGTTTCGTTATCACTCTGATAGTCCACAGATTACAGAATGCCTCCAGATGTGCATCGGAAACTACTACTGGTCTTCCAGGGAACGATCAAAGCGTAGACTGTTTGAGACATTACTATTATGGAGGAATGTGCGCATGGTGACTGTTGTATTCAATCCCGATGCAATTTCTGTGTTTCATCAACACTCTCATAGTCCACAGATTACAGAATGCTTCCAGGTGTGCGTCGGAAACTACTACTGGTCTTACAGGGAACGATCAAAGCGTAGACTGTTTGGGACACTACTCCCACGGAGGAAAGTGCGCATAGTGACTGTTGTATTCATCCCGATGCAATTTCTGTGTTTCATCAACACTCTGATAGTCCATAGATTACAGAATGCCTCCAGATGTGCATCGGAAACTACTACTGGTCTTCCAGGGAACGATCAAAGCGTAGACTGTTTGAGACATTACTCCCATGGAGGAAATTGCGCATGGTGACTGTTGTATTGAATCCCGAAGCAATTTCTGTGTTTCATCAACACTCTGATACTCCACAGAATACAGAATGCCTCCAGATGTTAATCGGAAACTACTACTGGTCTTACAGGGAACGAACAAATCATAGACTGTTTGAGAATTACTCCCATGGAGGAAAGTACGCATGGTGACTGTTGTATTCAATCCCGATGCAATTTCTGTGTTTCATCAACACTCTAATAGGCCACAGATTAAACAAAGCCCCCAGATGTGCATCGGAAACTACTACTGGTCTTCCAGGGAACGATCAAAGCGAAGCCTGTTAGAGACATTACTCCTATGGAGGAAAGTGCGCATGGTGACTGTTGTATTCAATCCCGATGCAATTTCTGTGTGTCATCAACACTCTGATAGTCCACAGTGTACAGAAAGCCTCCAGATGTGTATAGGAAACTACTACTGGTCTTCTGGGGAACGATCAAAGCGTAGACTGTTAGAGACATTACTTCTATGGAGGAAAGTGCGCATGGTGACTGTTGTATTGAATCCCGATGCTATTACTGTGTTGCATCAACACTCTGATAGTCTACACATTACAGAATGCCACCAGATGTGCATCGGATACTACTACTGGTCTTCCAGAGGAACGATCTAAGCGTAGATTGTTTGAGACATTTCTCCCGTGGAGGAAAGTGCGCATGGTGACTGTTGTATCAATCTGGATGCAATTTCTGTGTTTCATCAACAGTATGATAGTCAACATTTTACAGAATGCCTCCAGATGTGCATCGGAAACTACTACTGGTCTTCCAGGGAACGATGAAAGCGTAAACTGTTTGAGACATTACTCCCATGGAGGAAACTGCGCATGGAGACTGTTGTATTCAACCCCGATGCAATTTCTGTGTTTCATCAACACTCTGATAGTCCACAGTGTACAGAAAGCCTCCAGATGTGCATAGGATACTACTACTGGTCTTCTGGGGAACGATAAAAGCGTAGACTGTTAGAGACACTACTGCCATGGAGGAAAGTGCGCATGATGACTGTTGTATTCAATCCCGATGCAATTACTGTGTTTCATCATCACTCTGATAGTCTACACATTACAGAATGCCACCAGATGTGCATTGGCAACTTCTACTGGTCTTCCAGGGAACGATCAAAGCGTAGATTGTTTGAGACATTTCTCCCGTGGAGGAAAGGGCGCATGGTGACTGTTGTATTCAATCCGGATGCTATTTCTGTGTTTCATCAACACTCTGATAGTCCACATTTTACAGAATGCCTCCAGATGTGCATCGGAAACTACTACTGGTCTTCCAGGGAACGATCAAAGCGTAGACTGTTTGAGACATTACTTTTATGGAGGAAAGTGCACATGGTGACTGTTGTATTGAATCCCGAAGCAATTTCTGTGTTTCATCAACACTCTAATACTCCACAGAATACAGAATGCCTCCAGATGTTAATCGGAAACTACTACTGGTCTTACAGGGAACGAACAAATCATAGACTGATTGAGAATTACTCCCATGGAGGAAAGTGCGCATGGTGACTGTTGTATTCAATCCCGATGCAATTTCTGTGTTTCATCAACACTCTAATAGGCCACAGATTAAAGAAAGCACCCAGATGTGCATCGGAAACTACTACTGGTCTTCCAGGGAACGATCATAGCGAAGCCTGTTAGAGACATTACTCCTATGGAGGAAAGTGCGCATGGTGACTGTTGTATTCAATCCCGATGCAATTTCTGTGTTTCATCAACACTCTCATAGTCCACAGATTACAGAATGCCGCCAGCTGTTTATCGGAAACTACTACTGGTCTTCCAGGGAACGATCAAAGCGTAGACTGTTTGAGACATTACTACCGTGGAGGAAAGTGCGCGTGGTGAGTGTTGTATTCATTCCCGATGCAATTTCTGTGTGTCATCAACACTCTGATAGTCCACAGTGTACAGAAAGCCTCCAGATGTGTATATGAAACTACTACTGGTCTTCTGGGGAACGATCAAAGCGTAGACTGTTAGAGACATTACTCCTATGGAGGAAAGTGCGCATGGTGACTGTTGTATTGAATCCCGATGCTATTACTGTGTTGCATCAACACTCTGTTAGTCAACACATTACAGAATGCCACCACATGTGCATCGGAAACTACTACTGGTCTTCCAGGGAACGATCTAAGCGTAGTTAGTTTGAGACATTTCTCCCGTGGAGGAAAGTGCGCAAGGTGACTGTTTTATCAATCTGGATGCAATTTCTGTGTTTCATCAACAGTATTATAGTCAACATTTTACAGAATGCCTCCAGATGTGCATTGGAAACTACTACTGGTCTTCCAGGGAACGATCAAAGCATAGACTGTTTGAGACATTACTCCCAAGGAGGAAAGTGCGCATGGTGACTGTTGTATTGAATCCCGATGCAATTTCTGTGTTTCATCAACACTTGATACTCCACAGAATACAGAATGCCTCCAGATGTTAATCGGAAACTACTACTGGTCTTCCAGAGAACGATCAAAGCGTAGACTGTTAGAGGCATTACTCCCTTGGACGAATGTGCTCATGGCGACTGTTGTAGTCAATTCCGATGCAATTACTGTGTTTCATCAACACTCTGATAGTCCACAGATTTCAGAATGCCTCCAGATGTGCATCGGAAACTACTACTGGTCTTCCAGGGAAAGATCAAAGCGTAGACTGTTTGAGAAATTACTCCCATGGAGGAAAGTGCGCATGGTGACTGTTGTATTCAATCCCGATGCAATTTCTGTGTTTCATCATCACTCTGATAGTCCACAGATTACAGAATGCCTCCAGATGTTCATCGTAAACTACTACTGGTCTTCCAGGTAACGATCAAAGTGTAGACTGTTTGAGACATTACTTTTATGGAAGAATGTGCGCATGGTGACTGTTGTAATCAATCCCGATGCAATTTCTGTGTTTCATCATCACTCTAGTAGTCCACAGATTACAGAATGCCTCCAGATGTGCATCGGAAACTACTACTGGTCTTCCAGGGAACGATCAAAGCGTAAACTGTTTGAGACATTACTCCCATGGAGGAAACTGCGCATGGAGACTGTTGTATTCAACCCCGATGGAATTTCTGTGTTTCTTCAACACTCTGATAGTCCACAGTGTACAGAAAGCCTCCAGATGTGCATAGGAAACTACTACTGGTCTTCTGGGGAACGATCAAAGCGTAGACTGTTAGAGACACTACTGCCATGGAGGAAAGTGCGCATGGAGAATGTTGTATTCAATCCCGATGCAATTTCTGTGTTTCATCAACACTCTGATACTCCACAGAATACAGAATGCCTCCAGATGTTAATCGGAAACTACTACTGGTCTTCCAGGGAACGATCAAAGCGTAGACTGTTTGAGACATTACTATCATGGAGAAAAGTACGCATGGTGACTGTTGTATTCAATACCGATGCAATTTCTGTGTTTCATCAACACTCTAATAGTCCACAGATTACAGAATGCCTCCAGATGTGCATCGGAAACTACTACTGGTCTTCCAGGGAACGATCAAAGCGTTGACTGTTTGGGACACTACTCCCATGGAGGAAAGTGCGCATGGTGACTGTTGTATTCAATACCAATGCAATTTCTGTGTTTCATCATCACTCTGATAGTCCACAGATTACAGAATGCCTCCAGTTTCGCATCGGAAACTCCTACTGGTCTTCCAATGAACGATCAAAGCGTAGACTGTTTGAGACATTACTATTATGGAGGAATGTGGGCATGGTGACTGTTGTATTCAATCCCGATGCAATTTCTGTGTTTCATCAACACTCTGATAGTCCACAGATTACAGAATGCTTCCAGGTGTGCATCGGAAACTACTACTGGTCTTACAGGGAACGATCAAAGCGTAGACTGTTTGGGACATTACTCCCACGGAGGAAAGTGCGCATGGTGACTGTTGTATTCATCCCGATGCAATTTCTGTGTTTCATTAACACTCTGATAGTCCATAGATTACAGAATGCCTCCAGATGTGCATCGGAAACTACTTCTGGTCTTCCAGGGAACGATCAAAGCGTAGACTGTTTGAGACATTACTTTTATGGAGGAAAGTGCGCATGGTGACTGTTGTATTGAATCCCGAAGCAATTTCTGTGTTTCATCAACACTCTGATACTCCACAGAATACAGAATGCCTCCAGATGTTAATCGGAAACTACTACTGGTCTTCCAGGGAACGATCATAGCGTAAACTGTTTGAGACATTACTACCGTGGAGGAAAGTGCGCGTGGTGAGTGTTGTATTCATTCCCGATGCAATTTCTGTGTTTCATCAACACTCTGATACTCCACAGAATACAGAATGCCTCCAGATGTTAATCGGAAACTACTACTGGTCTTCCAGGGAACGATCAAAGCGTAGACTGTTTGGGACATTACTCCCACGGAGGAAAGTGCGCATGGTGACTGTTCTATTCATCCCGATGCAATTTCTGTGTTTCATCAACACTCTGATAGTCCACAGATTACAGAATGCTTCCAGGTGTGCATCGGAAACTACTACTGTCTTACAGGGAACGAACAAAGCATAGACTGTTTGAGAATTACTCCCATGGAGGAAAGTGCGCATAGTGACTGTTGTATTCAATCCTGATGCAATTTCTGTGTTTCATCAACACTCTAATAGGCCACAGATTAAAGAAAGCCCCCAGTTGTGCATCGGAAACTACTACTGGTCTTCCAGGGAACGATCAAAGCGAAGCCTGTTAGAGACATTACTCCCATGGAGGAAAGTGCGCATGGTGACTGTTGTATTCAATCCCGATGCAATTTCTGTGTTTCATCAACACTCTGATAGTCCACAGATTACAGAATGCCGCCAGCTGTTTATCGGAAACTGCTACTCGTCTTCCAGGGAACGATCAAAGCGTAGACTGTTTGAGACATTACTACCGTGGAGGAAAGTGCGCGTGGTGAGTGTTGTATTCATTCCCGATGCAATTTCTGTGTTTCATCAACACTCTGATAGTCCACAGATTACAGAATGCCTCCAGATGTTCATCGGAAACTACTACTGGTCTTCCAGGAACGATCATAGCGTAAACTGTTTGAGACATTACTCCCATTGAGGAAACAGCGCATGGAGACTGTTGTATTCAATCCCGATGCAATTTCTGTGTTTCATCAACACTCTGATAGTCCACAGTGTACAGAAAGCCTCCAGATGTGTATAGCAAACTACTACTGGTCTTCGGGGCAACGATCAAAGCGTAGACTGTTAGAGACATTACTCCTATGGAGGAAAGTGCGCATGGTGACTGTTGTATTGAATCCCGATGCTATTACTGTGTTGCATCAACAGTCTGATAGTCCACATTTTACAGAATGCCTCCAGATGTGCATTGGAAACTACTACTGGTCTTCCAGGGAACGATCAAAGCATAGACTGTTTGAGACATTACTCATAAGGAGGAAAGTACGCATGGTGACTGTTGTATTGAATCCCGATGCAATTTCTGTGTTTCTTCAACACTTGATACTCCACAGAATACAGAATGCCTCCAGATGTTAATCGGAAACTACTACTGGTCTTCCAGAGAACGATCAAAGCGTAGACTGTTAGAGACATTACTCCCATGGACGAAAGTGGTCATGGCGAATGTTGTATTCAATCCCGATGCAATTACTGTGTTTCATCAACACTCTGATAGTCCACAGATTTCAGAATACCTCCAGATGTTCATCGGAAACTACTACTGGTCTTCCAGGTAACGATCAAAGGGTAGGCTGTTTTAGACATTACTTTTATGGAAGAATGTGCGCATGGTGACTGTTGTAATCAATCCCGATGCAATTTCTGTGTTTCATCATCAATCTAGTAGTACACAGATTACAGAATGCCTCCAGATGTGCATCGGAAACTACTACTGGTCTTACAGGGAACGATCAAAGCGTTGACTGTTTGAGGATTACTCCCATGGAGGAAAGTGCGCATGGTGACTGTTGTATTCAATACCGATGCAATTTCTGTTTTTCATCAACGCTCTGATAGGCCACAGATTACAGAATGCCACCAGATAAGCATCGGAAACTACTACTGGTCTTCCAGGGAACGATCAAAGCGTAGACTGTTTGAGACATACCTCCCGTGGAGGAAAGTGCGCATGAAGACTGTTGTATTTATTCCCGATGCAATTTCTGTGTTTCATCAACACTCTGATAGTCCACAGATTACAGAATGCCACCAGATGTGCATCGGAAACTACTACTGGGCTTCCAGGGAACGATCAAAGCGTAAACTGTTTGAGACATTACTCCCATGGAGGAAACTGCGCATGGAGACTGTTGTATTCAACCCCGATGCAATTTCTGTGTTTCATCAACACTCTGATAGTCCACAGTGTACAGAAAGCCTCCAGATGTGCATAGGAAACTACTACTGGTCTTCTGGGGAACGATCAAATCGTAGACTGTTAGAGACACTACTGCCATGGAGGAAAGTGCGCATGATGACTGTTGCATTCAATCCCGATGCAATTACTGTGTTTCATCAACACTCTGATAGTCTACACATTACAGAATGCCACCAGATGTGCATCGGAAACTTCTACTGGTCTTCCAGGGAACGATCAAAGCGTAGATTGTTTGAGACATTTCTCCCGTGGAGGAAAGTGCGCATAGTGACTGTTGTATTCAATACCGATGCAATTTCTGTGTTTCATCATCACTCTGATAGTCCACAGATTACAGAATGCCTCCAGATGTGCATCGGAAACTACTACTGGTCTTCCAGGGAACGATCAAAGCGTAGACTGTTTGAGACATTACTATTAAGGAGGAATGTGCGCATGGTGACTGTTGTATTCAATCCCGATGCAATTTCTGTGTTTCATCAACACTCTGATAGTCCACAGATTACATAATGCCTCCAGATGTGCATCGGAAACTGCAACTGGTCTTCCAGGGAACGATCAAAGCGTAAACTCTTTGAAACATTACTCCATGGAGGAAAGTGCGCATCGTGATTGTTGTGTTCACTCCCGATGCAATTTCTGTGTTTCATCAATACTCTGATAGTCCACAGATTACGGAAAGAGTCCAGATGTGCATCGGAAACTCTTACTGGTCTTCTGTTGAACGATCAAAGCGTAGACTGTTAGAGACATTACTCCCATGGAGTAAAGTGCGCATGGTGACTGTTGTATTCAATCCCGATGCAATATCTGTGTTTCATCAACACTCTGATAGTCCACAGGTTGCAGAATGCCTCCAGACGTGCAATTAAAACTACTACTGGTCTTCCAGGGAACGATCAAAGCGTAGACTGTTTGAGACATTACTTCCATGGAGGAAACTGCGCATGGTGGCTGTTGTATTCAATCCCGATGCAATTTCTGTGTTTCATCAACTCTCTGATAGTCCACAGAGTACAGGAAGCCTCCAGATGTGCATTGGACACTACAACTGGTCTTCCAGGGAGCGATCAAAGCGTAGACTGTTAGAGACATTACTCCCACGGAGGAAAGTGCGCATGGCGATTGTTGTATTGAATCCCGATGCAATTACTGTGTTTCATCAACACTCTGATAGTCTACACATTACAGAATGCCACCAGATGTGCATCGGAAACTACTACTGGTCCTCCAGGGAACGATCAAAGCGTAGACTTTTTGAGACATTACTCCCGTTTTGGAAAGTGCGCCTGGTGAGTGTTGTATTCAATCCCGATCCAATTTCTGTGTTTAATCAACACTCTGATAGTCCACAGATTACAGAATGCCTCCAGATGTTCATCGGAAACTGCTACAGGTCTTCCAGGGAACGATCAAAGCGTAGACTGTTTGAGACATTACTACCGTGGAGGAAAGTGCGCATGGTGACTGTTGTATTCAATCAGGATGCAATTTATGTGTTTCATCAACACTCTGATAGTCCACATTTTACAGAATGCCTCCAGATGTTCATCGGAAACTACTACTGGTCTTCCAGGTAACGATCAAAGGGTAGACTGTTTGAGACATTACTTTTATGGAAGAATGTGCGCATGGTGACTGTTGTAATCAATCCCGATGCAATTTCTGTGTTTCATCATCACTCTAGTAGTACACAGATTACAGAATGCCTCCAGATGTGCATCGGAAACTACTACTGGTCTTCCAGGGAACGATCAGAGCGTAAACTGTTTGAGACATTACTCCCATGGAGGAAACTGCTTATGGAAACTGTTGTATTCAACCCCGATGCAATTTCTGTGTTTCATCAACACTCTGATAGTCTACACATTACAGAATGCCACCAGATGTGCATCGGAAACTACTACTGGTCCTCCAGGGAACGATCAAAGCGTAGACTTTTTGAGACATTACTCCCGTTTTGGAAAGTGCGCATGGTGACTGTTGTATTCAATCCCGATCCAATTTCTGTGTTTAATCAACACTCTGATAGTCCACAGATTACAGAATGCCTCCAGATGTTCATCGGAAACTGCTACAGGTCTTCCAGGGAACGATCAAAGGGTAGACTGTTTGAGACATTACTTTTATGGAAGAATGTGCGCATGGTGACTGTTGTAATGAATCCCGATGCAATTTCTGTGTTTCATCATCACTCTGATAGTCCACAGATTACAGAATGCCTCCAGATTTGCATCGGAAACTACTACTGGTCTTCAAGGGAACGATCAAAGCGTAGACTGTTTGAGACATTACTATTATGGAGGAATGTGCGCATGGTGACTGTTGTATTCAATCCCGATGCAATTTCTGTGTTTCATCAACACTCTGATAGTCCACAGATTACAGAATGCTTCCAGGTGTGCATCGGAAACTACTACTGGTCTTACAGGTAACGATCAAAGCGTAGACTGTTTGGGACATTACTCCCACGGAGGAAAGTGCGCATGGTGACTGTTGTATTCATCCCGATGCAATTTCTGTGTTTCATCAACACTCTAATAGGCCACAGATTAAAGAAAGCCCCCAGATGTGCATCGGAAACTACTACTGGTCTTCCAGGGAACGATCAAAGCGAAGCCTGTTAGAGACATTACTCCCATGGAGGAAAGTGCGCATGGTGACTGTTGTATTCAATCCCGATGCAATTTCTGTGTTTCATCAACACTCAGATAGTCCACAGATTACAGAGTGCCGCCAGCTGTTTATCGGAAACTACTACTGGTCTTCCAGTGAACGATCAAAGCGTAGACTGTTTGAGACATTACTACCGTGGAGGAAAGTGCGCGTGGTGACTGTTGTATTCATTCCCGATGCAATTTCTGTGTTTCATCAACACTCTGATACTCCACAGAATACAGAATGCCTCCAAATGTTAATCGGAAACTACTACTGGTCTTCCAGAGAACGATCAAAGGGTAGACTGTTAGAGACATTACTCCCATGGACGAAAGTGCGCATGGCGACTGTTGTATTCAATCCCGATGCAATTACTGTGTTTCATCATCAATCTAGTAGTACACAGATTACAGAATGCCTCCAGATGTGCATCGGAAACTACTACTGGTCTTACAGGGAACGATCAAAGCGTAGATTGTTTGAGACATTTCTCCCGTGGAGGAAAGTGCGCATAGTGACTGTTGTATTCAATACCGATGCAATTTCTGTGTTTCATCATCACTCTGATAGTCCACAGATTACAGAATGCCTCCAGATGTGCATCGGAAACTACTACTGGTCTTCCAGGGAACGATCAAAGCGTAGACTCTTTGAGACATTACTATTATGGTGGAATGTGCGCATGGTGACTGTTGTATTCAATCCCGATGCAATTACTGTGTTTCATCAACACTCTGATAGTCTTCACATTACAGAATGCCACCAGATGTGCATCGGAAACTTCTACTGGTCTTCCAGGGAACGATCAAAGCGTAGATTGTTTGAGACATTTCTCCCGTGGAGGAAAGTGTGCATAGTGACTGTTGTATTCAATACCGATGCAATTTCTGTGTTTCATCATCACTCTGATAGTCCACAGATTACAGAATGCCTCCAGATGTGCATCGGAAACTACTACTGGTCTTCCAGGGAACGATCAAAGCGTAGACTGTTTGAGACATTACTATTATGGAGGAATGTGCGCATGGTGACTGTTGTATTCAATCCCGATGCAATTTCTGTGTTTCATCAACACTCTGATAGTCCACAGATTACAGAATGCCTCCAGATGTGCATCGGAAACTGCAACTGGTGATCCAGGGAACGATCAAAACGTAAACTCTTTGAAACATTACTCCATGGAGGAAAGAGCGCATGGTGACTGTTGTATTCATTCCCGATGCAACTTCTGTGTTTCATCAACACTCTGATAGTCCGCAGATTACGGAAAGAGTCCAGATGTACATCGGAAACTCTTACTGGTCTTCTGGGGAACGATCAAAGCGTAGACTGTTAGAGACATTACTCCCATGGAGTAAAGTGCGCATGGTGACTGTTGTATTCAATCCCGATGCAATATCTGTGTTTCATCAACACTCTGATAGTCCACAGGTTGCATAATGCCTCCAGACGTGCAATTAAAACTACTACTGGTCTTCCAGGGAACGATCAAAGCGTAGACTGTTTGAGACATTACTTCCATGGAGGAAACTGCGCATGGTGGCTGTTGTATTCAATCCCGATGCAATTTCTGTGTTTCATCAACTCTCTGATAGTCCACAGAGTACAGAAAGCCTAAAGATGTGCATTGGACACTACAACTGGTCTTCCAGGGAATGATCAAAGCGTAGACTGTTAGAGACATTACTCCCACGGAGGAAAGTGCGCATGGCGATTGTTGTATTGAATCCCGATGCAATTACTGTGTTTCATCAACACTCTGATAGTCTACACATTACAGAATGCCACCAGATGTGCATCGGAAACTACTACTGGTCCTCCAGGGAACGATCAAAGCGTAGACTTTTTGAGACATTACTCCCGTTTGGGAAAGTGCGCATGGTGACTGTTGTATTCAATCCCGATCCAATTTCTGTGTTTAATCAACACTCTGATAGTCCACAGATTACAGAATGCCTCCAGATGTTCATCGGAAACTGCTACAGGTCTTCCAGGGAACGATCAAAGGGTAGACTGTTTGAGACATTACTTTTATGGAGGAATGTGCGCATGGTGACTGTTGAATGCAATTCCGATGCAATTTCTCCGTTTCATCATCACTCTAGTAGTCCACAGATTACAGAATGCCTCCAGATGTGCATCGGAAACTACTACTGGTCTTACAGGGAACGATCAAAGCGTAGACTGTTTGAGACATACCTCCCGTGGAGGAAAGTGCGCATGGTGACTGTTGTATTCATTCCCGATGCAATTTCTGTGTTTCATCAACACTCTGATAGTCCACAGATTACAGAATGCCACCAGATGTGCATCGGAAACTACTACTGGTCTTACAGGGAACGATCAAAACATAGACTGTTTGAGAATTACTCCCATGGAGGAAAGTGCGCATGGTGACTGTTGTATTCATTCCCGATGCAATTTCTGTGTTTCATCAACACTCTGATAGTCCACAGATTACAGAAAGCCCCCAGATGTGCATCGGAAACTACTACTGGTCGTCCAGGGAACGATCAAAGCGTAGACTGTTTGAGACATTACTACCGTGGAGGAAAGTGCGCATGGTGACTGTTGTATTCAATCAGGATGCAATTTATGTGTTTCATCAACACTCTGATAGTCCACATTTTACAGAATGCCTCCAGATGTTCATCGGAAACTACTACTGGTCTTCCAGGTAACGATCAAAGGGTAGACTGTTTGAGACATTACTTTTATGGAAGAATGTGCGCATGGTGACTGTTGTAATCAATCCCGATGCAATTTCTGTGTTTCATCATCACTCTAGTAGTCCACAGATTACAGAATGCCTCCAGATGTGCATCGGAAACTACTTCTGGTCTTCCAGGGAACGATCAAAGCGTAGACTGTTTGAGACATTACTATTATGGAGGAATGTGCGCATGGTGACTGTTGTATTCAATCCCGATGCAATTTCTGTGTTTCATCAACACTCTGATAGTCCACAGATTACAGAATGCTTCCAGGTGTGCATCGGAAACTACTACTGGTCTTACAGGGAACGATCAAAGCGTAGACTGTTTGGGACATTACTCCAACGGAGGAAAGTGCGCATGGTGACTGTTGTATTCATCCCGATGCAATTTCTGTGTTTCATCAACACTCTGATAGTCCATAGATTGCAGAATGCCTCCAGATGTGCATCGGAAACTACTTCTGGTCTTCCAGGGATCGATCAAAGCGTAGATTGCTTGAGACATTACTTTTATGGAGGAAAGTGCGCATGGTGACTGTTGTATTGAATCCCGAAGCAATTTCTGTGTTTCATCAACACTCTGATACTCCACAGAATACAGAATGCCTCCAGATGTTAATCGGAAACTACTACTGGTCTTACAGGGAACGAACAAAGCATAGACTGTTTGAGACATTACTACCGTGGATGAAAGTGCGCGTGGTGACTGTTGTATTCATTCCCGATGCAATTTCTGTGTTTCATCAACACTCTAATAGGCCACAGATTAAAGAAAGCCCCCAGATGTGCATCGGAAACTACTACTGGTCTTCCAGGGAACGATCAAAGCGAAGCCTGTTAGAGACATTACTCCCATGGAGGAAAGTGCGCATGGTGACTGTTGTATTCAATCCCGATGCAGTTTCTGTGTTTCATCAACACTCAGATAGTCCACAGATTACAGAGTGCCGCCAGCTGTTTATCGGAAACTACTACTGGTCTTCCAGGGAACGATCAAAGCGTAGACTGTTTGAGACATTACTACCGTGGAGGAAAGTGCGCGTGGTGACTGTTGTATTCATTCCCGATGCAATTTCTGTGTTTCATCAACACTCTGATAGTCCACAGATTACAGAATGCCTCCAGATGTTCATCGGAAACTACTACTGGTCTTCCAGAAACGATCATAGCGTAAACTGTTTGAGACATTACTCCCATTGAGGAAACTGCGCATGGAGACTGTTGTATTCAATCCCGATGCAATTTCTGTGTTTCATCAACACTCTGATAGTCCACAGTGTACAGAAAGCCTCCAGATGTGTATAGCAAACTACTACTGGTCTTCTGGGCTACGATCAAAGCGTAGACTGTTAGAGACATTACTCCTATGGAGGAAAGTGCGCATGGTGACTCTTGTATTGAATCCCGATGCTATTACTGTGTTGCATCAACAGTCTGATAGTCCACATTTTACAGAATGCCTCCAGATGTGCATTGGAAACTACTACTGGTCTTCCAGGGAACGATCAAAGCATAGACTGTTTGAGACATTACTCATAAGGAGGAAAGTACGCATGGTGACTGTTGTATTGAATCCCGATGCAATTTCTGTGTTTCTTCAACACTTGATACTCCACAGAATACAGAATGCCTCCAGATGTTAATCGGAAACTACTACTGGTCTTCCAGAGAACGATCAAAGGGTAGACTGTTAGAGACATTACTCCCATGGACGAAAGTGCGCATGGCGACTGTTGTACTCAATCCCGATGCAATTACTGTGTTTCATCAACACTCTGATAGTCCACAGATTTCAGAATGCCTCCAGATGTTCATCGGAAACTACTACTGGTCTTCCAGGTAACGATCAAAGGGTAGACTGTTTTAGACATTACTTTTATGGAAGAATGTGCGCATGGTGACTGTTGTAATCAATCCCGATGCAATTTCTGTGTTTCATCATCAATCTAGTAGTACACAGATTACAGAATGCCTCCAGATGTGCATCGGAAACTACTACTGGTCTTACAGGGAACGATCAAAGCGTTGACTGTTTGAGGATTACTCCCATGGAGGAAAGTGCGCATGGTGACTGTTGTATTCAATACCGATGCAATTTCTGTTTTTCGTCAACGCTCTGATAGTCCACAGATTACAGAATGCCACCAGATAAGCATCGGAAACTACTACTGGTCTTCCAGGGAACGATCAAAGCGTAGACTGTTTGAGACATACCTCCCGTGGAGGAAAGTGCGCATGAAGACTGTTGTATTCATTCCCGATGCAATTTCTGTGTTTCATCAACACCCTGATAGTCCACAGATTACAGAATGCCACCAGATGTGCATCGGAAACTACTACTGGTCTTCCAGGGAACGATCAAAGCGTAAACTGTTTGAGACATTACTCCCATGGAGGAAACTGCTCATGGAGACTGTTGTATTCAACCCCGATGCAATTTCTGTGTTTCATCAACACTCTGATAGTCCACAGTGTACAGAAAGCCTCCAGATGTGCATAGGAAACTACTACTGGTAATCTGGGGAACGATCAAATCGTAGACTGTTAGAGACACTACTGCCATGGAGGAAAGTGCGCATGATGACTGTTGCATTCAATCCCGATGCAATTACTGTGTTTCATCAACACTCTGATAGTCTTCACATTACAGAATGCCACCAGATGTGCATCGGAAACTTCTACTGGTCTTCCAGGGAACGATCAAAGCGTAGATTGTTTGAGACATTTCTCCCGTGGAGGAAAGTGCGCATAGTGACTGTTGTATTCAATACCGATGCAATTTCTGTGTTTCATCATCACTCTGATAGTCCACAGATTACAGAATGCCTCCAGATGTGCATCGGAAACTACTACTGGTCTTCCAGGGAACGATCAAAGCGTAGACTGTTTGAGACATTACTATTATGGAGGAATGTGCGCATGGTGACTGTTGTATTCAATCCCGATGCAATTTCTGTGTTTCATCAACACTCTGATAGTCCACAGATTACAGAATGCCTCCAGATGTGCATCGGAAACTGCAACTGGTGATCCAGGGAACGATCAAAACGTAAACTCTTTGAAACATTACTCCATGGAGGAAAGTGCGCATGGTGATTGTTGTGTTCACTCCCGATGCAATTTCTGTGTTTCATCAACACTCTGATAGTCCACAGATTACGGAAAGAGTCCAAATGTACATCGGAAACTCTTACTGGTCTTCTGGGGAACGATCAAAGCGTAGACTGTTAGAGACATTACTCCCATGGAGTAAAGTGCGCATGGTGACTGTTGTATTCAATCCCGATGCAATATCTGTGTTTCATCAACACTCTGATAGTCCACAGGTTGCAGAATGCCTCCAGACGTGCAATTAAAACTACTACTGGTCTTCCAGGGAACGATCAAAGCGTAGACTGTTTGAGACATTACTTCCATGGAGGAAACTGCGCATGGTGGCTGTTGTATTCAATCCCGATGCAATTTCTGTGTTTCATCAACTCTCTGATAGTCCACAGAGTACAGAAAGCCTCCAGATGTGCATTGGACACTACAACTGGTCTTCCAGGGAATGATCAAAGCGTAGACTGTTAGAGACATTACTCCCACGGAGGAAAGTGCGCATGGCGATTGTTGTATTGAATCCCGATGCAATTACTGTGTTTCATCAACACTCTGATAGTCTACACATTACAGAATGCCACCAGATGTGCATCGGAAACTACTACTGGTCCTCCAGGGAACGATCAAAGCGTAGACTTTTTGAGACATTACTCCCGTTTTGGAAAGTGCGCATGGTGACTGTTGTATTCAATCCCGATCCAATTTCTGTGTTTAATCAACATTCTGATAGTCCACAGATTACAGAATGCCTCCAGATGTTCATCGGAAACTGCTACTGGTCTTCCAGGGAACGATCAAAGGGTAGACTGTTTGAGACATTACTTTTATGGAGGAATGTGCGCATGGTGACTGTTGTATGCAATTCCGATGCAATTTCTCCGTTTCATCATCACTCAAGTAGTCCACAGATTACAGAATGCCTCCAGATGTGCATCGGAAACTACTACTGGTCTTACAGGGAACGATAAAAGCGTAGACTGTTTGAGACATATCTCCCGTGGAGGAAAGTGCGCATGGTGACTGTTGTATTCATTCTCGATGCAATTTCTGTGTTTCATCAACACTCTGATTGTCCACATATTACAGAATGCCACCAGATGTGCATCGGAAACTACTACTGGTATTACAGGGAACGATCAAAGCGTAGACTGTTTGAGACATTACTCCCATGGCGAAAAGTGCGCATGGTGACTGTTTAATTCAATCCCGATGCAATTTCTGTGTTTCATCAACACTCCGATAGGCCACAGATTACAGAATGCCACCAGATGTGCATCGGACACTACTACTGGTCTTCCAGGGAACGATCAAAGCGTAGACTGTTCGAGACATACCTCCCGTGGAGGAAAGTGCGCATGGTGACTGTTGTATTCATTCCCGATTCAATTTCTGTGTTTCTTTAACACTCTGAAGGTCCACAGATTACAGAAGGCCACCAGATGTGCATCGGAAAGTACTACTGGTCTTACAGGGAAGGATCAAAGAATAGACTGTTTGAGAATTACTTCCATGGAGGAAAGTGCGCATGGTGACTGTTGTATTCAATCCCGAGGCAATTTCTGTGTTTCATCAACGCTCTGATAGTCCGCAGATTACAGAATGCCACCAGATGTGAATCGGAAATTACTACTGGTCTTCCAGGGAACGATCAAATAGTAGACTGTTTGAGACACTACTCCCGTGGAGGAAAGTGCGCATGGTGACTGTTGTATTCAATCCCGATGCAATTTCTGAGTTTCATCAACACTCTGATAGTCCCCAGATTACAGAATGCCACCAGATGTGCTTCGGAAACTACTACTGGTCTTCCAGGGAACGATCAAATCGTAGACTGTTTGAGACATTACTCCCGTGTAGGGAAGTGCGCATGGTGACTGTTGTACTCAATCCCGATGCAATTTCTGTGTTTCATCAACACCCTGATAGTCTACACATTACAGAATGACACCAGATGTGCATCGGAAACTACTACTGGTCTTACAGGGAACGATCAAAGCATAGACTGTTTGAGAATTACCCCCATGGAGGAAACTGCGCATGTTGACTGTTGTATTCAATCCCGAGGCAATTTCTGTGTTTCATCAACACTCTGATAGTCCACAGATTACGGAAAGCCCCCAGATGTGCATCGGAAACTTCTACTGGTCTTTCAGGGAACGATCAAAGCGTAGACTGTTTGAGACAATACTCCCATGCAGGAAAGTGCGCATGGTGACTGTTGTACTCAATCCCGATGCAATTTCTGTGTTTCATCAACACCCTGATAGTCTACACATTACAGAATGACACCAGATGTGCATCGGAAACTACTACTGGTCTTACAGGGAACGATCAAAGCATAGACTGTTTGATAATTACCCCCATGGAGGAAACTGCGCATGTTGACTGTTGTATTCAATCCCGAGGCAATTTCTGTGTTTCATCAACACTCTGATAGTCCACAGATTACGGAAAGCCCCCAGATGTGCATCGGAAACTTCTACTGGTCTTTCAGGGAACGATCAAAGCGTAGACTGTTTGAGACATTACCTCCATGGAGGAAAGTGCGCATGGTGACTGTTGTATTCATTCCCGATGCAATTTCTGTGTTTCACTAACACTCTGATAGTCCACAGATTACAGAATGCCACCAGATGTGCATCGGAAACTACTGCTGGTCTTAAAGGGAACGATCAAAGCATAGAGTGTTTGAGAATTACTCCCATGGAGGTAAGTGCGCATTATGACTGTTGTATTCAATACCGAGGCAATTTCAGTGTTTCATCAACACTCTGATAGTCCACAGATTACAGAAAGCCTCCAGATGTGCATCGGGAACTACTACTGGTCTTCCAGGGAACGATCAAATCGTAGACTGTTTGAGACATTACTCACATGGAGGAAAGTGCGCATGGTGTCTGTTGAAAGAATCCCGATGCAATTTCTGTGTTTCATCAACACTCTGATAGTCCACAGATTACAGAATGCCTCCAGATGTGCATCGGAAGCTACTACTGGTCTTCCAAGGAACGATCAAAGCGTAGACTGTTTGAGACATTATTCCCATGGAGGAAAGTGCGTATGGTGACTGTTGTATTCAATCCCGTAGCAATTACTGTGTTTCATCAACACCCTGATAGTCTACACATTACAGAATGCCACCAGATGTGCATCGGAAACTACTACTGGTCTTACAGGGAACGATCAAAGCATAGACTTTTTGAGAATTACTCCCACGGAGGAAAGTTCGCATGTTGACTGTTGTATTCAATCCCGAGGCAATTTCTGTGTTTCATCAACACTCTGATAGTCCACAGATTACGGAAAGCCCCCAGATGTGCGTCGGAAACTTCTACTGGTCTTCCAGGGAACGATCAAAGCGTAGACTATTTGAGACATTACTCCCATGGAGGAAAGTGCGCATGGTGACTGTTGTATTCAATCCCGATGCAATTTCTGTGTTTCATCAACAATCTGATAGGCCACAGATTACAGAATGCCACCAGATGTGCATCGGAAACTACTACTAGTCTTCCAGGGAACGATCAAAGCGTAGACTGTTCGAGACATACCTCCCGTGTAGGAAAGTGCGCATGGTGACTGTTGTATTCATTCCCGATGCAATTTCTGTGTTTCTTTAACACTCTGATAGTCCATAGATTACAGAATGCCACCAGATGTGCATCGGAAACTACTACTGCTCTTCCAGGGAGCGATCAAATCGTAGACTGTTTCAGACATTACTCCCGTGTAGGAAAGTGCACATGGTAACTGTTGTATTCAATCCCGATGTGATTTCTGTGTTTCATCAACACTCTGATACTCCACACATTACAGAAAGCCTCCAGATGTGCATCGGAAACTACTCCTGGTCTTCCAGGGAACGATCAAAGCGTAGACTGTTTGAGACATTACTCCCATGGAGGAAAGTGCGCATGGTGACTGTTGTATTCAATCATGATGCAATTTCTGTGTTTCATCAACACTCTGATATACCACAGATTACAGAATGCCTCCAGATGTGCATCGGAAACTACTACTGGTCTTCCAGGGAACGATCAAAGCGTAGACTGTTGAGACATTACTTTTATGGAGGAATGGGCGCATGGTGACTGTTGTATTCAATCCCGATGCAATTTCTGTCTTTCATCAACACTCTGATAGTCTACAGATTACAGAATGCCTCCAGATGTGCATCGGAAACTGCTACTGGTCTTCCAGTGAACGATCAAAGCGTAAACTCATTGAAACATTACTCCCATGGAGGAAAGTGCGCATGGTGACTGTTGTATTGAATCCCGATGCAACTTCTGTGTTTCATCAACACTCTGATAGTCCGCAGATTACGGAAAGCCTCCGTATGTGCATCGGAAACTACTACTGGTCTTCCAGGGAACGATCAAAGCGTAGACTGTTAGAGACATTACTCCCATGGAGGAAAGTGCGCATGGTGACTGTTGTATTCAATCTCGATGCAATTTCTGTGTTTCATCAACACTCTGATAGTCCACAGATTACATAATTCCTCCAGATGTGCATCGGAAACTACTACTGGTCTTAAAGGGAACGATCAAAGCGTTGACTGGTTGGGACATTACTCCCATGGAGGAAAGTGCCCATGGTGCCTGTTGAATTCAATCCCGATGCAATTTCTGTGTTTCATCAACACTCTGATAGTCCACAGATTACAGAATGCCACCAGATGTGCATCGGAAACTACTACTGGTCTTACAGGGAACGATCAAAGCATAGACTGTTTGAGAATTACTCCCATGGAGGAAAGTACGCATGTTGACTGTTGTATTCAATCCCGAGGCAATTTCTGTGTTTCATCAACACTCTGATTGTCCACAGATTACGGAAAGCCCCCAGATGTGCATCGGAAACTACTACTGGTCTTCCAGGGAACGATCAAAGCGTAGACTGTTTGAGACACTACTCCCACGGAGGAAACTGCGCATAGTGACTGTTGTATTCATTCCCGATGCAATTTCTGTGTTTCATCAACACTCTGATAGTCCACAGATTACAGAATGCCACCAGATGTGCATCGAAAACTACTACTGGTCTTACAGGGAACGATCAAAGCATAGACTGTTTGAGAATTACTTCAATGGAGGAAAGTGCGCATATGGACTGTTCTATTCAATCCCGAGGCAAATCCTGTGTTTCATCAACACTCTGATAGTCCACAGATTACAGAATGCCTCCAGATGTGCATCGGAAACTACTACTGGTCTTCCAGGGAACGATCAAAGCGTAGACTTTCGAGACATTAATTTTATGGAGGAATGTGCGCATGGTGACTATTGTATTCAATCCCGATGCAATTTCTGTGTTTCATCAACACTCTGATAGTCCACAGATTACAGAATGCCTCCAGATGTGCATCGGAAACTGCTACTGGTATTCCAGGGAACGATCAAAACGTAAACTCTTTGAAACATTACTCCCATGGAGGAAAGGGTGCATGGTGACTGTTGTATTGAATCCCGATGCAAATTCTGTGTTTCATCAACACTCTGATAGTCCACAGATTACGGAAAGCCTCCGTAAGTGCATCGGAAACTACTACTGGTCTTCCAGGGAACGATCAAAGCGGACACTGTTAGAGACATTACTCCCATGGAGTAAAGTGCGCATGGTGACTGTTGTATTCAATCCCGATGCAATTTCTGTGTTTCATCAACACTCTGGTAGTCCACAGATTACAGAATGCCTCCAGATGTGTATCGGAAGCTACTACTGGTCTTCCTGGGAACGATCAAAGCATAGACTGTTTGAGAATTACTCCCATGGAGGAAAGTACGCATGGTGTCTGTTGAATTCAATCCCGATGCAATTTCTGTGTTTCATCAACACTCTGATAGTCCACAGATTACAGAATGCCTCCAGATGTGCATCGGAAGCTACTACTGGTCTTCCAGGGAACGATCAAAGCGTAGACTGTTTGAGACATTACTTTTATGGAGTAAAGTGCGTATGGTGACTGTTTTATTCAATCCCGTTGCAATTACTGTGTTTCATCAACACCCTGATAGTCTACACATTACAGAATGCCACCAGATGTGCATCGGAAACTACTACTGGTCTTACAGGGAACGATCAAAGCATAGACTTTTTGAGAATTACTCCCACGGAGGAAAGTGCTCATGTTGACTGTTGTATTCAATCCCGAGGCAATTTCTTTGTTTCATCAACACTCTGATAGTCCACAGATTACGGAAATCCCCCAGATGTGCATCGGAAACTTCTACTGGTCTTCCAGGGAACGATCAAAGCGTAGACTCTTTGACACATTACTCCCATGGAGGAAAGTGCGCATGGTGACTGTTGTATTCAATCCCGATGCAATATCTGTGTTTCATCAACAATCTGATAGGCCACAGATTACAGAATGCCACCAGATGTGCATCGGAAACTACTAGTATTCTTCCAGGGAACGATCAAAGCGTAGACTGTTGAGACATTACTTTTATGGAGGAATGGGCGCATGGTGACTGTTGTATTCAATCCTGATGCAATTTCTGTGTTTCATCAACACTCTGATAGTCTACAGATTACAGAATGCCTTCAGATGTGCATCGGAAACTGCTACTGGTCTTCCAGTGAACGATCAAAGCGCAAACTCTTTGAAACATTACTCCCATGGAGGAAAGTGCGCATGGTGACTGTTGTATTCAATCATGATGCAATTTCTGTGTTTCATCAACACTCTGATATTCCACAGATTACAGAATGCCTCCAGATGTGCATAAGAAACTACTACTGGTCTTCCAGGGAACGATCAAAGCGTAGACTGTTGAGACATTACTTTTATGGAGGAATGGGCGCATGGTGACTGTTGTATTCAATCCCGATGCAATTTCTGTGTTTCATCAACACTCTGATTGTCTACAGATTACAGAATGCCTCCAGATGTGCATCGGAAACTGCTACTGGTCTTCCAGTGAACGATCAAAGCGTAAACTCTTTGAAACATTACTCCCATGGAGGAAACTGCGCATGGTGACTGTTGTATTGAAACCCGATGCAATTTCTGTGTTTCATCAACACTCTGATAGTCCACAGATTACAGAATGCCACCAGATGTGAATCGGAAACTACTACTGGTCTTACAGGGAACGATCAAAGCATAGACTGTTTGAGAATTAGTCCCATGGAGGAAAGTACGCATGTTGACTGTTGTATTCAATCCCATTGCATTCTCTGTGTTTCATCAACACTCTGATAGTCCACAGATTACAGAATGCCACGAGATGTGCATCGGAAACTACTACTGGTCTTCCATGGAACGATCCAGGCGTAGACTGTTTCAGACATTACTTCGATGGAGCAAAGTGCGCATGGTGACTGTTGTATTCAATCCCGATGCAATTTCTGTGTTCCATCAACACTCTGATAGTCCACAGTGTACAGAAAGCCTCCAGATGTGCATAGGAAACCACTACTGGTCGTCTGGGGAACGATCAAAGCGTAGAGACTTTACTCCCATGGAGGAAAGTGCGCATGGTGACTGTTGTTATCAATCCCGATGCAATTACTGTGTTTCATCAACACCCTGATAGCCTACACATTACAGAATGTCACCAGATGTGCATCGGAAACTACTACTGGTCTTCCATTGAACGATCAAATCGTAGATTGTTTGAGACATTACTCCCGTGGAGGAAAGTGCGCATGGTGACTGTTGTATTCAATCCGGATCCAATTTCTGTGTTTCATCAACACTCTGATAGTCCACATTTTACAGAATGCCTCCAGATGTGCATCGGAAACTACTACTGGTCTTCCTGGGAACGATCAAAGCGTAGACTGTTTGAGACATTACTACCGTGGAGGAAAGTGCGCGTGGTGTGTGTTGTATTCATTCCCGATGCAATTTCTGTGTTTCATCAACACTCTGATAGTCCACAGATTACGGAAAGCCTCCATAAGTGCATCGGAAACTACTACTGGTCTTCCAGGGAACGATCAAAGCGGAAACTGTTAGAGACATTACTCCCATGGAGTAAAGTGCGCATGGTGACTGTTGTATTCAATCCCGATGCAATTTCTGTGTTTCATCAACACTCTGGTAGTCCACAGATTACAGAATGCCTCCAGATGTGCATCGGAAGCTACTACTGGTCTTCCAGGGAACGATCAAAGCATAGACTGTTTGAGAATTACTCCCATGGAGGAAAGTACGCATGGTGTCTGTTAAATTCAATCCCGATGCAATTTCTGTGTTTCATCAACACTCTGATAGTCCACAGATTACAGAATGCCTCCAGATGTGCATCGGAAGCTACTACTGGTCTTCCAGGGAACGATCAAAGCGTAGACTGTTTGAGACATTACTTTTATGGAGTAAAGTGCGTATGGTGACTGTTTTATTCAATCCCGTTGCAATTACTGTGTTTAATCAACACCCTGATAGTCTACACATTACAGAATGCCACCAGATGTGCATCGGAAACTACTACTGGTCTTACAGGGAACGATCAAAGCATAGACTTTTTGAGAATTTCTCCCACGGAGGAAAATGCGCATGTTGACTGTTGTATTCAATCCCGAGGATATTTCTTTGTTTCATCAACACTCTGATAGTCCACAGATTACGGAAATCCCCCAGATGTGCATCGGAAACTTCTACTGGTCTTCCAGGGAACGATCAAAGCGTCGACTCTTTGAGACATTACTCCCATGGAGGAAAGTGCGCATGGTGACTGTTGTATTCAATCCCGATGCAATATCTGTGTTTCATCAACAATCTGATATTCCACAGATAACAGAATGCCACCAGATGTGCATCGGAAACTACTACTAGTCTTCCAGGGAACGATCAAAGCGTAGACTGTTGAGACATTACTTCTATGGAGGAATGGGCGCATGGTGACTGTTGTATTCAATCCTGATGCAATTTCTGTGTTTCATCAACACTCTGATAGTCTACAGAGTACAGAATGCCTTCAGATGTGCATCGGAAACTGCTACTGGTCTTCCAGTGAACGATCAAATCGTAAACTCTTTGAAACATTATTCCCATGGAGGAAAGTGCGCATGGTGACTGTTGTATTCAATCATGATGCAATTTCTGTGTTTCATCAACACTCTGATATTCCACAGATTACAGAATGCCTCCAGATGTGCATCGGAAACTACTACTGGTCTTCCAGGGAACGATCAAAGCGTAGACTGTTGAGACATTACTTTTATGGAGGAATGGGCGCATGGTGACTGTTGTATTCAATCCCGATGCAATTTCTGTGTTTCATCAACACTCTGATTGTCTACAGATTACAGAATGCCTCCAGATGTGCATCGGAAACTGCTACTGGTCTTCCAGTGAACGATCAAAGCGTAAACTCTTTGAAACATTACTCCCATGGAGGAAAGTGCGCATGGTGACTGTTGTATTGAAACCCGATGCAATTTCTGTGTTTCATCAACACTCTGATAGTCCACAGATTACAGAATTCCACCAGATGTGCATCGGAAACTACTACTGGTCTTACAGGGAACGATCAAAGCATAGACTGTTTGAGAATTACTCCCATGGAGGAAAGTACGCATGTTGACTGTTGTATTCAATCCCAATGCATTCTCTGTGTTTCATCAACACTCTGATAGTCCACAGATTACAGAATGCCACGAGATGTGCATCGGAAACTACTACTGGTCTTCCATGGAACGATCCAGGCGTAGACTGTTTCAGACATTACTTCGATGGAGCAAAGTGCGCATGGTGACTGTTGTATTCAATCCCGATGCAATTTCTGTGTTTCATCAACACTCTGATAGTCCACAGTGTACAGAAAGCCTCCAGATGTGCATAGGAAACCACTACTGGTCCTCTGGGGAACGATCAAAGCGTAGAGACTTTACTCCCATGGAGGAAAGTGCGCATGGTGACTGTTGTTATCAATCCCGATGCAATTACTGTGTTTCATCAACACCCTGATAGCCTACACATTACAGAATGCCACCAGATGTGCATCGGATACTACTACTGGTCTTCCATTGAACGATCAAATCGTAGATTGTTTGAGACATAACTCCCGTGGAGGAAAGAGCGCATGGTGACTGTTGTATTCAATCCGGATCCAATTTCTGTGTTTCATCAACACTCTGATAGTCCACATTTTGCAGAATGCCTCCAGATGTGCATCCGAAACTACTACTGGTCTTCCTGGGAACGATCAAAGCGTAGACTGTTTGAGACATTACTACCGTGGAGGAAAGTGCGCGTGGTGTGCGTTGTATTCATTCCCGATGCAATTTACGTGTTTCATCAACACTCTGATAGTCCACAGATTACAGAATGCCTCCAGATGTTCATCGGAAACTACTACTGGTCTTCCAGAGAACGATCAAAGCGTAAACTGTTAGAGACATTACTCCCATGGAGGAAAGTGCGCATAGTGACTGTTGTATTCAATCCCGATGCAATTTCTGTGTTTCATCAACATTCTGATAGTCCACAGATTACAGAATGCCTCCAGATATTCATTGTAAACTACTACTGGTCTTCCAGGGAACGATCAAAGCGTAGGCTGTTTGAGACATTACTCCCATGGAGGAAACTGCGCATGGAAACTCTTGTATTCAACCCCGATGAAATTTCTGTCTTTCATCAACACTCTGATAGTCCACAGAGTACAGAATGCCTCGAGATGTGCATCGGAATCTACTACTGGTCTTCCAGGGAACGATCAAAGCATAGACTGTTTGAGAATTACTCCCATGGAGGAAAGTGCGCATGGTGACTGTTGTATTCAATCCCGATGCAATTTCTGTGTTTCATCAACACTCTGATAGTCCACAGAGAACAGAAAGCCTCCAGATGTTCATCGGAAACTACTACTGGTCTTCCAGAGAACGATCAAAGCGTAAACTGTTAGAGACATTACTCCCATGGAGGAAATTGAGCATAGTGACTGTTGTATTCAATCCCGATGCAATTTCTGTGTTTCATCAACACTCTGATAGTCCACAGAATACGGAAAGCCCCCAGATGTGCATCGGAAACTACTACTGGTCTTCCAGGGAACGATCAAAGCGTAGACTGTTTGATACATTACTCCCATGGAGGAAACTGCGCATTGTGACTGTTGTATTCATTCCCGATGCAATTTCAGTGTTTCATCAACACTCTGATAGTCCACGGATTACAGAATGCCACCAGATGTGCATCGGAAACTACTACTGGTCTTACAGGGAACGATCAAAGCATAGACTGTTTGAGAATTACTCCCATGGAGGATGCAATTTCTGTGTTTCATCAACACTCTGATAGTCCACAGAGAACAGAAAGCCTCCAGATCTGCATCGGAAACTACTACTGGTCTTCCAGGGAACGATCAAAGCGTAAACTGTTAGAGACATTACTCCTATTGAGGAAAGTGGGCATGGTGACTGTTGTATTCAATCCCGATGCAATTTCTGTGTTTCATCAACATTCTGATAGTCCAAAGATTACAGAATGCCCTCAGATGTTCATCGTAAACTACTACTTGTCTTCCAGGGAACGATCAAAGCGTAGACTGTTTGATACATTACTCCCATGGAGGAAACTGCGCATGGAGACTCTTGTATTCAACCCCGATGCAATTTCTGTGTTTCATCAACACTCTGATGGTCCACAGATTACAGAAAAACCCCAGATGTGCATCGGAATCTACTACTTGTCTTCCAGGGAACGATCAAATCGTAGACTGTTTGAGACATTACTCCCATGGAGGAAACTGCGCATGGTGACTGTTGTATTCCTTCCCGATCCAATTTCTGTGTTTCATCAACACTCCAATAGTCCACAGATTACAGAATGCCTCCAGATGTTCATCGTAAACTACTACTGGTCTTCCAGGGAACGATCAAATCGTAGACATTTTGGACCATACCTTTTATGGGGGAATGTGCGCATGGTGACTGTTGTATTCAATCCCGATGCAATTTCTGTGTTTCATCAACACTCTAATAGTCCACAGATTACAGAATGCCTCCAGATGTGCATCGGAAACTACTACTGGTCTTACAGGGAACGATCAAAGCATAGACTGTTTGAGAATTACTCCCATGGAGGAAAGTGCGCATGGTGGCTGTTGTATTCAATCCCGATGCAATTTCTGTGTATCATCAACACTCTGATATTCCACAGATTACAGAATGCCTCCAGATGTGCATCGGAAACTATTACTGGTCTTCCAGGGAACGATCAAAGCGTAGACTTTTGAGACATTACTTTTATGGAGGAATGTGCGCATGGTAACTGTTGTATTCAATCCCGATGCAATTTCTGTGTTTCATCAACACTCTGATACTCCACAGATTACAGAATGCCTCCAGATGTGCATCGGAAACTGCTACTGGTCTTCCAGGAACGATCAAAGCGTAAACTCATTGAAACATTACTCCCATGGAGGAAAGTGCGCATGGTGACTGTTGTATTCAATCCCGATACAATTTCTGTGTTTCATCAACACTCTGATAGTCCACAGATTACGGAAAGCCTCCGTATGTGGATCGGAAACTACTACTGTTCTTCCAGGGACCGATCAAAGCGTAGACTGTTAGAGACATTACTCCCATGGAGTAACGTGCGCATGGTGACTGTTGTATTCAATCCCGATGGAATTTCTGTGTTTCATCAACACTCTGGTAGTCCACAGAATACAGAATGCCTCCAGATGTGCAATTGAAACTACTACTGGACTTCCAGGGAACGATCAAAGCGTAGACTGTTGAGACATTACTTTTATGGAGGAATGGGCGCATGGTGACTGTTGTATTCAATCCCGATGCAATTTCTGTGTTTCATCAACACTCTGATTGTCTACAGATTACAGAATGCCTCCAGATGTGCATCGGAAACTGCTACTGGTCTTCCAGTGAACGATCAAAGCGTAAACTCTTTGAAACATTACTCCCATGGAGGAAAGTGCGCATGGTGACTGTTGTATTGAAACCCGATGCAATTTCTGTGTTTCATCAACACTCTGATAGTCCACAGATTACAGAATGCCACCAGATGTGCATCGGACACTACTACTGGTCTTACAGGGAACGATCAAAGCATAGACTGTTTGAGAATTACTCCCATGGAGGAAAGTACGCATGTTGACTGTTGTATTCAATTCCAATGCATTCTCTGTGTTTCATCAACACTCTGATAGTCCACAGATTACAGAATGCCACGAGATGTGCATCGGAAACTACTACTGGTCTTCCATGGAACGATCCAGGCGTAGACTGTTTCAGACATTACTTCGATGGAGCAAAGTGCGCATGGTGACTGTTGTATTCAATCCCGATGCAATTTCTGTGTTTCATCAACACTCTGATAGTCCACAGTGTACAGAAAGCCTCCAGATGTGCATAGGAAACCACTACTGGTCCTCTGGGGAACGATCAAAGCGTAGAGACTTTACTCCCATGGAGGAAAGTGCGCATGGTGACTGTTGTTTTCAATCCCGATGCAATTACTGTGTTTCATCAACACCCTGATAGCCTACACATTACAGAATGCCACCAGATGTGCATCGGAAACTACTACTGGTCTTCCAGGGAACGATCATATCGTTGATTGTTTGAGACATTACTCCCGTGGAGGAAAGTGCGCATGGTGACTGTTGTATTCAATCCCGAGGCAATTTCTGTGTTTCATCAACACTCTGATAGTCCACAGAGTACAGAAAAACCCCAGATGTGCATCGGAATCTACTACTTGTCTTCCAGGGAAAGATCAAATCGTAGACTGTTTGAGACATTACTCCCATGGAGGAAACTGCGCATGGTGACTGTTGTATTCCTTCCCGATCCAATTTCTGTGTTTCATCAACACTCCAATAGTCCACAGATTACAGAATGCCTCCAGATGTTCATCGTAAACTACTACTGGTCTTCCAGGGAACGATCAAATCGTAGACTGTTTGAGACATTACTTTTATGGGGGAATGTGCGCATGGTGACTGTTGTATTCAATCCCGATGCAATTTCTGTGTTTCATCAACACTCTAATAGTCCACAGATTACAGAATGCCTCCAGATGTGCATCGGAAACTACTACTGGTCTTACAGGGAACGATCAAAGCATAGACTGTTTGAGAATTACTCCCATGGAGGAAAGTGCGCATGGTGGCTGTTGTATTCAATCCCGATGCAATTTCTGTGTATCATCAACACGCTGATATTCCACAGATTACAGAATGCATCCAGATGTGCATCGGAAACTATTACTGGTCTTCCAGGGAACGATCAAAGCGTAGACTTTTGAGACATTACTTTTATGGAGGAATGTGCGCATGGTAACTGTTGTATTCAATCCCGATGCAATTTCTGTGTTTCATCAACACTCTGATACTCCACAGATTACAGAATGCCCCCAGATGTGCATCGGAAAGTGCTACTGGTCTTCCAGGAACGATCAAAGCGTAAACTCATTGAAACATTACTCCCATGGAGGAAAGTGCGCATGGTGACTGTTGTATTCAATCCCGATACAATTTCTGTGTTTCATCAACACTCTGATAGTCCACAGATTACGGAAAGCCTCCGTATGTGGATCGGAAACTACTACTGGTCTTCCAGGGAACGATCAAAGCGTAGACTGTTAGAGACATTACTCCCATGGAGTAACGTGCGCATGGTGACTGTTGTATTCAATCCCGATGGAATTTCTGTGTTTCATCAACACTCTGGTAGTCCACAGAATACAGAATGCCTAAAGATGTGCAATTGAAACTACTACTGGTCTTCCAGGGAACGATCAAAGCGTAGACTGTTGAGACATTACTTTTATGGAGGAATGGGCGCATGGTGACTGTTGTATTCAATCCCGATGCAATTTCTGTGTTTCATCAACACTCTGATTGTCTACAGATTACAGAATGCCTCCAGATGTGCATCGGAAACTGCTACTGGTCTTCCAGTGAACGATCAAAGCGTAAACTCTTTGAAACATTACTCCCATGGAGGAAAGTGCGCATGGTGACTGTTGTATTGAAACCCGATGCAATTTCTGTGTTTCATCAACACTCTGATAGTCCACAGATTACAGAATGCCACCAGATGTGCATCGGAAACTACTACTGGTCTTACAGGGAACGATCAAAGCACTGTTTGAGAATTACTCCCATGGAGGAAAGTACGCATGTTGACTGTTGTATTCAATCCCAATGCATTCTCTGTGTTTCATCAACACTCTGATAGTCCACAGATTACAGAATGCTACGAGATGTGCATCGGAAACTACTACTGGTCTTCCATGGAACGATCCAGGCGTAGACTGTTTCAGACATTACTTCGATGGAGCAACGTGCGCATGGTGACTGTTGTATTCAATCCCGATGCAATTTCTGTGTTTCATCAACACTCTGATAGTCCACAGTGTACAGAAAGCCTCCAGATGTGCATAGGAAACCACTACAGGTCCTCTGGGGAACGATCAAAGCGTAGAGACTTTACTCCCATGGAGGAAAGTGCGCATGGTGACTGTTGTTTTCAATCCCGATGCAATTACTGTGTTTCATCAACACTCCGATAGTCCACAGATTACAGAATGCCTCCAGACGTTCATCGGAAAGTACTACTTGTCTTCCAGGGAACGATCAAAGCGTAGACTGTTTGAGACTTTACTCCCATGGAGGAATGTGCGCATGGTGACTGTTGTATTCAATCGCGATGCAATTTCTGTGTTTCATCAACACTCTGATAGTCCACAGTGTACAGAAAGCCTCCAGATGTGCATAGGAAATTACTACTGGTCTTCTGGGGAACGATCAAGGCGTAGACTGTTAGAGACATTACTCCCATGGAGGAAAGTGCGCATGGTGACTGTTGTATTCAATCCCGATGCAATTTCTGTGTTTCATCAACACTCTGATAGTCCACAGAGAACAGAAAGCCTCCAGATCTGCATCGGAAACTACTACTGGTCTTCCAGGGAACGATCAAAGCGTAAACTGTTAGAGACATTACTCCTATTGAGGAAAGTGCGCATGGTGACTGTTGTATTCAATCCCGATGCCATTTCTGTGTTTCATCAACATTCTGATAGTCCAAAGATTACAGAATGCCCTCAGATGTTCATCGTAAACTACTACTTGTCTTCCAGGGAACGATCAAAGCGTAGACTGTTTGATACATTACTCCCATGGAGGAAACTGCGCATGGAGACTCTTGTATTCAACCCCGATGCAATTTCTGTCTTTTATCAACACTGTGATAGTCCACAGTGTTCAGAAAGCCTCCAGATGTGCATAGGAAACTACTACTGGTCTTCTGGGGAACGATCATAGCGTAGACTGTTTGAGACATTACTCCAATGGAGGAAAGTGCGCATGGTGACTGTTGTATTCAATCCCGAGGCAATTTCTGTGTTTCATCAACACTCTGATAGTCCACAGATTACAGAATGCCTCCAGATGTGCATCGGAAACTACTACTGGTCTTCCAGTGAACGATCAAAGCGTAAACTCTTTGAAACATTACTCCCATGGAGGAAAGTGCGCATGGTGACTGTTGTATTGAAACCCGATGCAATTTCTGTGTTTCATCAACACTCTGATAGTCCACAGATTACAGAATGCCTCCAGATGTTCATCGTAAACTACTACTGATCTTCCAGGGAACGATCAAATCGTAGACTGTTTGAGACATTACTTTTATGGGGGAATGTGCGCATGGTGACTGTTGTATTCAATCCCGATGCAATTTCTGTGTTTCATCAACACTCTAATAGTCCACAGATTACAGAATGCCTCCAGATGTGCATCGGAAACTATTACTGGTCTTCCAGGGAACGATCAAAGCGTAGACTTTTGAGACATTACTTTTATGGAGGAATGTGCGCATGGTAACTGTTGTATTCAATCCCGATACAATTTCTGTGTTTCATCAACACTCTGATACTCCACAGATTACAGAATGCCTCCAGATGTGCATCGGAAACTGCTACTGGTCTTCCAGGAACGATCAAAGCGTAAACTCATTGAAACATTACTCCCATGGAGGAAAGTGCGCATGGTGACTGTTGTATTCAATCCCGATACAATTTCTGTGTTTCATCAACACTCTGATAGTCCACAGATTACGGAAAGCCTCCGTATGTGGATCGGAAACTACTACTGTTCTTCCAGGGACCGATCAAAGCGTAGACTGTTAGAGACATTACTCCCATGGAGTAACGTGCGCATGGTGACTGTTGTATTCAATCCCGATGGAATTTCTGTGTTTCATCAACACTCTGGTAGTCCACAGAATACAGAATGCCTCCAGATGTGCAATTGAAACTACTACTGGTCTTCCAGGGAACGATCAAAGCGTAGACTGTTGAGACATTACTTTTATGGAGGAATGGGCGCATGGTGACTGTTGTATTCAATCCCGATGCAATTTCTGTGTTTCATCAACACTCTGATTGTCTACAGATTACAGAATGCCTCCAGATGTGCATCGGAAACTGCTACTGGTCTTCCAGTGAACGATCAAAGCGTAAACTCTTTGAAACATTACTCCCATGGAGGAAAGTGCGCATGGTGACTGTTGTATTGAAACCCGATGCAATTTCTGTGTTTCATCAACACTCTGATAGTCCACAGATTACAGAATGCCACCAGATGTGCATCGGACACTACTACTGGTCTTACAGGGAACGATCAAAGCATAGACTGTTTGAGAATTACTCCCATGGAGGAAAGTACGCATGTTGACTGTTGTATTCAATCCCAATGCATTCTCTGTGTTTCATCAACACTCTGATAGTCCACAGATTACAGAATGCCACGAGATGTGCATCGGAAACTACTACTGGTCTTCCATGGAACGATCCAGGCGTAGACTGTTTCAGACATTACTTCGATGGAGCAAAGTGCGCATGGTGACTGTTGTATTCAATCCCGATGCAATTTCTGTGTTTCATCAACACTCTGATAGTCCACAGTGTACAGAAAGCCTCCAGATGTGCATAGGAAACCACTACTGGTCCTCTGGGGAACGATCAAAGCGTAGAGACTTTACTCCCATGGAGGAAAGTGCGCATGGTGACTGATGTTTTCAATCCCGATGCAATTACTGTGTTTCATCAACACCCTGATAGCCTACACATTACAGAATGCCACCAGATGTGCATCGGAAACTACTACTGGTCTTCCAGGGAACGATCAAATCGTTGATTGTTTGAGACATTACTCCCGTGGAGGAAAGTGCGCATGGTGACTGTTGTATTCAATCCCGAGGCAATTTCTGTGTTTCATCAACACTCTGATAGTCCACAGAGTACAGAAAAACCCCAGATGTGCATCGGAATCTAATACTTGTCTTCCAGGGAAAGATCAAATCGTAGACTGTTTGAGACATTACTCCCATGGAGGAAACTGCGCATGGTGACTGTTGTATTCCTTCCCGATCCAATTTCTGTGTTTCATCAACACTCCAATAGTCCACAGATTACAGAATGCCTCCAGATGTTCATCGTAAACTACTACTGGTCTTCCAGGGAACGATCAAATCGTAGACTGTTTGAGACATTACTTTTATGGGGGAATGTGCGCATGGTGACTGTTGTATTCAATCCCGATGCAATTTCTGTGTTTCATCAACACTCTAATAGTCCACAGATTACAGAATGCCTCCAGATGTGCATCGGAAACTACTACTGGTCTTACAGGGAACGATCAAAGCATAGACTGTTTGAGAATTACTCCCATGTAGGAAAGTGCGCATGGTGGCTGTTGTATTCAATCCCGATGCAATTTCTGTGTATCATCAACACTCTGATATTCCACAGATTACAGAATGCCTCCAGATGTGCATCGGAAACTATTACTGGTCTTCCAGGGAACGATCAAAGCGTAGACTTTTGAGACATTACTTTTATGGAGGAATGTGCGCATGGTAACTGTTGTATTCAATCCCGATGCAATTTCTGTGTTTCATCAACACTCTGATACTCCACAGATTACAGAATGCCTCCAGATGTGCATCGGAAACTGCTACTGGTCTTCCAGGAACGATCAAAGCGTAAACTCATTGAAACATTACTCCCATGGAGGAAAGTGCGCATGGTGACTGTTGTATTCAATCCCGATACAATTTCTGTGTTTCATCAACACTCTGATAGTCCACAGATTACGGAAAGCCTCCGTATGTGGATCGGAAACTACTACTGGTCTTCCAGGGAACGATCAAATCGTAGACTGTTAGAGACATTACTCCCATGGAGTAACGTGCGCATGGTGACTGTTGTATTCAATCCCGATGGAATTTCTGTGTTTCATCAACACTCTGGTAGTCCACAGAATACAGAATGCCTAAAGATGTGCAATTGAAACTACTACTGGTCTTCCAGGGAACGATCAAAGCGTAGACTGTTGAGACAATACTTTTATGGAGGAATGGGCGCATGGTGACTGTTGTATTCAATCCCGATGCAATTTCTGTGTTTCATCAACACTCTGATTGTCTACAGATTACAGAATGCCTCCAGATGTGCATCGGAAACTGCTACTGGTCTTCCAGTGAACGATCAAAGCGTAAACTCTTTGAAACATTACTCCCATGGAGGAAAGTGCGCATGGTGACTGTTGTATTGAAACCCGATGCAATTTCTGTGTTTCATCAACACTCTGATAGTCCACAGATTACAGAATGCCACCAGATGTGCATCGGAAACTACTACTGGTCTTACAGGGAACGATCAAAGCACTGTTTGAGAATTACTCCCATGGAGGAAAGTACGCATGTTGACTGTTGTATTCAATCCCAATGCATTCTCTGTGTTTCATCAACACTCTGATAGTCCACAGATTACAGAATGCTACGAGATGTGCATCGGAAACTACTACTGGTCTTCCATGGAACGATCCAGGCGTAGACTGTTTCAGACATTACTTCGATGGAGCAACGTGCGCATGGTGACTGTTGTATTCAATCCCGATGCAATTTCTGTGTTTCATCAACACTCTGATAGTCCACAGTGTACAGAAAGCCTCCAGATGTGCATACGAAACCACTACAGGTCCTCTGGGGAACGATCAAAGCGTAGAGACTTTACTCCCATGGAGGAAAGTGCGCATGGTGACTGTTGTTTTCAATCCCGATGCAATTACTGTGTTTCATCAACACTCTGATAGTCCACAGATTACAGAATGCCTCCAGACGTTCATCGGAAAGTACTACTTGTCTTCCAGGGAACGATCAAAGCGTAGACTGTTTGAGACTTTACTCCCATGGAGGAATGTGCGCATGGTGACTGTTGTATTCAATCGCGATGCAATTTCTGTGTTTCATCAACACTCTGATAGTCCACAGTGTACAGAAAGCCTCCAGATGTGCATAGGAAATTACTACTGGTCTTCTGGGGAACGATCAAGGCGTAGACTGTTAGAGACATTACTCCCATGGAGGAAAGTGCGCATGGTGACTGTTGTATTCAATCCCGATGCAATTTCTGTGTTTCATCAACACTCTGATAGTCCACAGAGAACAGAAAGCCTCCAGATCTGCATCGGAAACTACTACTGGTCTTCCAGGGAACGATCAAAGCGTAAACTGTTAGAGACATTACTCCTATTGAGGAAAGTGCGCATGGTGACTGTTGTATTCAATCCCGATGCCATTTCTGTGTTTCATCAACATTCTGATAGTCCAAAGATTACAGAATGCCCTCAGATGTTCATCGTAAACTACTACTTGTCTTCCAGGGAACGATCAAAGCGTAGACTGTTTGATACATTACTCCCATGGAGGAAACTGCGCATGGAGACTCTTGTATTCAACCCCGATGCAATTTCTGTCTTTTATCAACACTGTGATAGTCCACAGTGTTCAGAAAGCCTCCAGATGTGCATAGGAAACTACTACTGGTCTTCTGGGGAACGATCATAGCGTAGACTGTTTGAGACATTACTCCAATGGAGGAAAGTGCGCATGGTGACTGTTGTATTCAATCCCGAGGCAATTTCTGTGTTTCATCAACACTCTGATAGTCCACAGATTACAGAAAAACCCCAGATGTGCATCGGAATCTACTACTTGTCTTCCAGGGAACGATCAAATCGTAGACTGTTTGAGACATTACTCCCATGGAGGAAACTGCGCATGGTGACTGTTGTATTCAATCCCGATCCAATTTCTGTGTTTCATCAACACTCCAATAGTCCAGAGATTACAGAATGCCTCCAGATGTTCATCGTAAACTACTACTGGTCTTCCAGGGAACGATCAAATCGTAGACTGTTTGAGACATTACTTTTATGGGGGAATGTGCGCATGGTGACTGTTGTATTCAATCCCGATGCAATTTCTGTGTTTCATCAACACTCTAATAGTCCACAGATTACAGAATGCCTCCAGATGTGCATCGGAAACTATTACTGGTCTTACAGGGAACGATCAAAGCATAGACTGTTTGAGAATTACTCCCATGGAGGAAAGTGCGCATGGTGACTGTTGTATTCAATCCCGATGCAATTTCTGTGTATCATCAACACTCTGATATTCCACAGATTACAGAATGCCTCCAGATGTGCATCGGAAACTATTACTGGTCTTCCAGGGAACGATCAAAGCGTAGACTTTTGAGACATTACTTTTATGGAGGAATGTGCGCATGGTAACTGTTGTATTCAATCCCGATGCAATTTCTGTGTTTCATCAACACTCTGATACTCCACAGATTACAGAATGCCTCCAGATGTGCATCAGAAACTGCTACTGGTCTTCCAGGAACGATCAAAGCGTAAACTCATTGAAACATTACTCCCATGGAGGAAAGTGCGCATGGTGACTGTTGTATTCAATCCCGATACAATTTCTGTGTTTCATCAACACTCTGATAGTCCACAGATTACGGAAAGCCTCCGTATGTGGGTCGGAAACTACTACTGGTCTTCCAGGGAACGATCAAAGCGTAGACTGTTAGAGACATTACTCCCATGGAGTAACGTGCGCATGGTGACTGTTGTATTCAATCCCGATGGCATTTCTGTGTTTCATCAACACTCTGGTAGTCCACAGAATACAGAATGCCTCCAGATGTGCAATTGAAACTACTACTGGTCTTCCAGGGAACGATCAAAGCGTAGACTGTTAGAGACATTACTCAAATGGAGGAAAGTGCGCATGGTGACTATTGTATACAATCCCGATGCAATTTCTGTGTTTCATCAACACTCTGATTGACCACAGAGTACAGAATGAGTCGAGATGTGCATCGGAAACTACTACTGGTCTTCCAGGGAACGATCAAAGCATAGTCTGTTTGAGAATTACTCCCATGGAGGAAAGTGCGCATGTGGACTGTTCTATTCAATCCCGAGGCACTTTCTGTGTTTCATCAACAGCCTGATAGTCCACAGATTACAGAAAGCCCCCAGATGTCCATCGGAAACTACTACTGGTCTTCCAGGGAACGATCAAAGCGTAGACTGTTTGAGATATTACTCCCATGAGGATACTGCGCATGGAGACTGTTGTATTCAATCCCGATGCAATTTCCGTGTTTCAACACTCTGATAGTCCACAGATTACAGAATGCCACCAGATGTTCATCGGAAAGTACTACTGGTCTTCCAGGGAACGATCAAAGCGTAGACTGTTAGAGACATTACTCATATGGAGGAAAGTGCGCATGGTGACTGTTGTAATCAATCCCTATGCAATTTCTGTGTTTCATCAACACTCTGATAGTCCACAGAGTACAGAATGCCTCGAGATGTGCATCGGAATCTACTACTGGTCTTCCAGGGAACGATCAAAGCATAGACTGTTTGAGAATTACTCCCATGGAGGTAAGTGCGCATGGTGACTGTTGTATTCAATCCCGATGCAATTTCTGTGTTTTATCAACACTCTGATAGTCCACAGAGAACAGAAAGCCTCCAGATGTTCATCGGAAACTACTACTGGTCTTCCAGAGAACGATCAAAGCGTAAACTGTTAGAGACATTACTTCCATGAAGGAAAGTGCGCATAGTGACTGTTGTATTCAATCCCGATGCAATTTCTGTGTTTCATCAACATTCTGATAGTCCACAGATTACAGAATGCCTCCAGATGTTCATTGTAAACTACTACTGGTCTTCCAGGGAACGATCAAAGCGTAGGCTGTTTGAGACATTACTCCCACGGAGGAAACTGCGCATAGAAACTCTTGTATTCAACCCCGATGCAATTTCTGTCTTTCATCAACACTCTGATAGTCCACAGAGTACAGAATGCCTCGAGATGTGCATCAGAATCTACTACTGGTCTTCCAGGGAACGATCAAAGCATAGACTGTTTGAGAATTACTCCCATGGAGGAAAGTGCGCATGGTGACTGTTGTATTCAATCCCGATGCAATTTCTGTGTTTCATCAACACTCTGATAGTCCACAGAGAACAGAAAGCCTCCAGATGTTCATCGGAAACTACTACTGGTCTTCCAGAGAACGATCAAAGCGTAAACTGTTAGAGACATTACTCCCATGGAGGAAAGTGCGCATAGTGTCTGTTGTATTCAATCCCATTGCAATTTCTGTGTTTCATCAACACTCTGATAGTCCACAGATTGCGGAAAGCCCCCAGATGTGCATCGGAAACTACTACTGGTCTTCCAGGGAACGATCAAAGCGTAGACTGTTTGATACATTACTCCCATGGAGGAAACTGCGCATTGTGACTGTTGTATTCATTCCCGATGCAATTTCAGTGTTTCATCAACACTCTGATAGTCCACGGATTACAGAATGCCACCAGATGTGCATCGGAAACTACTACTGGTCTTACAGGGAACGATCAAAGCATAGACTGTTTGAGAATTACTCCCATGGAGGAAAGTGCGCATGTTGACCGTTATATTCAATCCCGAGGCAATTTCTGTGTTTCATCAGCACTCTGATAGTCCACAGATTACAGATAGCCCCCAGATGTGCATCGGAAACTACTACTGGTCTTCCAGGGAACGATCAAAGCGTAGACTGTTTGAGACATTACTCCCATGGACGAAACTGCGCATGGAGACTGTTGTATTCAATCCCGATGCAATTTCTGTCTTTCATCAACACTGTGATAGTCCACAGTGTTCAGAAAGCCTCCAGATGTGCATCGGAAACTACTACTGGTCTTACAGGGAACGATCAAAGCATAGACTGTTTGAGAATTACTCCCATGGAGGAAAGTGCGCATGGTGACTGTTCTATTCAATCCCGATGCAATTTCTGTGTATCATCAACACTCTGATATTCCACAGATTACAGAATGCCTCCAGATGTGCATCGGAAACTATTACTGGTCTTCCAGGGAACGATCAAAGCGTAGACTTTTGAGACATTACTTTTATGGAGGAATGTGCGCATGGTAACTGTTGTATTCAATCCCGATGCAATTTCTGTGTTTCATCAACATTCTGGTAGTCCACAGAATACAGAATGCCTCCAGATGTGCAATTGAAACTACTACTGGTCTTCCAGGGAACGATCAAAGCGTAGACTGTTTGAGACATTACTCCCATGGAGGAAACTGCGCATGAAGACCGTTGTATTCAATCCCGATGCAATTTCTGTGTTTCATCAACACTCTGATAGTCCACAGAGTACAGAAAGCCTCCAGATGTGCATCGGAAACTACTACTGGTCTTCCAGGGAACGATCAAAGCGTAGACTGTTAGAGACATTACTCAAATGGAGGAAAGTGCGCATGGTGACTATTGTATACAATCCCGATGCAATTTCTGTGTTTCATCAACACTCTGATTGACCACAGAGTACAGAATGCCTCGAGATGTGCATCGGAAACTACTACTGGTCTTCCAGGGAACGATAAAAGCATAGTCTGTTTGAGAATTACTCCCATGGAGGAAAGTGCGCATGTGGACTGTTCTATTCAATCCCGAGGCAATTTCTGTGTTTCATCAACAGTCTGATAGTCCACAGATTACAGAATGCCTGGAGATGTGCATCGGAAACTGCTACTGGTCTTCCAGGGAACGATCAAAGCGTAGACTGTTTGAGAGATTACTCCCATGAGGATACTGCGCATGGAGACTGTTGTATTCAATCCCGATGCAATTTCCGTGTTTCAACACTCTGATAGTCCACAGATTACAGAATGCCACCAGATGTTCATCGGAAAGTACTACTGGTCTTCCAGGGAACGATCAAAGCGTAGACTGTTAGAGACATTACTCATATGGAGGAAAGTGCGCATGGTGACTGTTGTAATCAATCCCGATGCAATTTCTGTGTTTCATCAACACTCTGATAGTCCACAGAGTACAGAATGCCTCGAGATGTGCATCGGAATCTACTACTGGTCTTCCAGGGAACGATCAAAGCATAGACTGTTTGAGAATTACTCCCATGGAGGTAAGTGCGCATGGTGACTGTTGTATTCAATCCCGATGCAATTTCTGTGTTTCATCAACACTCTGATAGTCCACAGAGAACAGAAAGCCTCCAGATGTTCATCGGAAACTACTACTGGTCTTCCAGAGAACGATCAAAGCGTAAACTGTTAGAGACATTACTCCCATGGAGGAAAGTGCGCATAGTGACTGTTGTATTCAATCCCGATGCAATTTCTGTGTTTCATCAACATTCTGATAGTCCACAGATTACAGAATGCCTCCAGATGTTCATTGTAAACTACTACTGGTCTTCCAGGGAACGATCAAAGCGTAGGCTGTTTGAGACATTACTCCCATGGAGGAAACTGCGCATGGAAACTCTTGTATTCAACACCGATGCAATTTCTGTCTTTCATCAACACTCTGATAGTCCACAGAGTACAGAATGCCTCGAGATGTGCATCAGAATCTACTACTGGTCTTCCAGGGAACGATCAAAGCATAGACTGTTTGAGAATTACTCCCATGGAGGAAAGTGCGCATGGTGACTGTTGTATTCAATCCCGATGCAATTTCTGTGTTTCATCAACACTCTGATAGTCCACAGAGAACAGAAAGCCTCCAGATGTTCATCGGAAACTACTACTGGTCTTCCAGAGAACGATCAAAGCGTAAACTGTTAGAGACATTACTCCCATGGAGGAAAGTGCGCATAGTGTCTGTTGTATTCAATCCCATTGCATTTTCTGTGTTTCATCAACACCCTGATAGTCCACAGATTGCGGAAAGCCCCCAGATGTGCATCGGAAACTACTACTGGTCTTCCAGGGAACGATCAAAGCGTAAACTGTTAGAGACATTACTCCCATGGACGAAACTGCGCATGGAGACTGTTGTATTCAATCCCGATGCAAGTTCTGTCTTTCATCAACACTGTGATAGTCCACAGTGTTCAGAAAGCCTCCAGATGTGCATCGGAAACTACTACTGGTCTTACAGGGAACGATCAAAGCATAGACTGTTTGAGAATTACTCCCATGGAGGAAAGTGCGCATGGAGACTGTTGTATTCAATCCCGCTGCAATTTCTGTGTTTCATCAACACTCTGATACTCCACAGATTACAGAATGCCTCCAGATGTGCATCGGAAACTGCTACTGGTCTTCCAGGAACGATCAAAGCGTAAACTCATTGAAACATTACTCCCATGGAGGAAAGTGCGCCTGGTGACTGTTGTATTCAATCCCGATACAATTTCTGTGTTTCATCAACACTCTGATAGTCCACAGATTACGGAAAGCCTCCGTATGTGGATCGGAAACTACTACTGGTCTTCCAGGGAACAATCAAAGCGTAGACTGTTAGAGACATTACTCCCATGGAGTAACGTGCGCATGGTGACTGTTGTATTCAATCCCGATGGAATTTCTGTGTTTCATCAACACTCTCGTAGTCCACAGAATACAGAATGCCTCCAGATGTGCAATTGAAACTACTACTGGTCTTCCAGGGAACGATCAAAGCGTAGACTGTTTGAGACATTACTCCCATGGAGGAAACTGCGCATGAAGACCGTTGTATTCAATCCCGATGCAATTTCTGTGTTTCATCAACACTCTGATAGTCCACAGAGTACAGAAAGCCTCCAGATGTGCATCGGAAACTACTACTGGTCTTCCAGGAAACGATCAAAGCGTAGACTGTTAGAGACATTACTCAAATGGAGGAAAGTGCGCATGGTGACTATTGTATTCAATCCCGATGCAATTTCTGTGTTTCATCAACACTCTGATTGACCACAGAGTACAGAATGCCTCGAGATGTGCATCGGAAACTAGTACTGGTCTTCCAGGGAACGATCAAAGCATAGTCTGTTTGAGAATTACTCCCATGGAGGAAAGTGCGCATGTGGACTGTTCTATTCAATCCCGAGGCAATTTCTGTGTTTCATCAACACTCTGATAGTCCACAGTGTACAGAAAGCCTCCAGGTGTGCATAGGAAACCACTACTGGTCCTCTGGGGATCGATTAAAGCGTAGACTGTTAGAGACATACTCCCATGGAGGAAAGTGCGCATGGTGACTGTTGTATTCAATCCCGATGCAATTACTGTGTTTCAACAACACCCTGATAGTCCACAGATTACGGAAAGCCCCCAGATGTGCATCGGAAACTACTACTGGTCTTCCAGGGATCGATCAAAGCGTAGACTGTTTGAGACATTACTCACATGGAGGAAAGTGCGCATGGTTCCTGTTGAATTCAATCCCAATGCAATTTCTGTGTTTCATCAACACTCTGATAGTCCACAGATTACAGAATGCCTCCAGATGTGCATCGGAAGCTACTGCTGGTCTTCTAGGGAACGATCAAAGCGTAGACTGTTTGAGACATTACTTTTATGGAGGAAAGTGAGCATGGTGACTCTTGTATTCAATCCCGATGCAATTTCTGTGTTCCATCAACACTGTGATAGTCCACAGATTACGGAAAGCCCCCAGATGTGCATCGGAAACTTCTACTGGTCTTCCAGGGAATGATCAAAGCGTAGACTGTTTGAGACATTACTCCCATGGAGGAAAGTGCGCATGGTGACTGTTGTATTCATTCCCGATGCAATTTCTGTGTTTCATCAACACTCTGATAGTCCACAGATTACAGAATGCCACCAGATGTGCATCGGAAACTACTGCTGGTCTTAAAGGGAACGATCAAAGCATAGACTGTTTGAGAATTATTCCCATGGAGGAAAGTGCGCATTATGACTGTTGTATTCAATCCCGAGGCAATTTCTGTGTTTCATCAACACTCTGGTAGTCCACAGATTACAGAAAGCCCCCAGATGTGCATCGGAAACTACTACTGGTCTTCCAGGGAACGATCAAAGCGTAGACTGTTTGAGACATTACTCACCTGGAGGTAAGTGCGCATGGTTCCTGTTGAATTCAATCCCGATGCAATTTCTGTGTTTCATCAACACTCTGATAGTCCACAGATTACAGAATGCCTCCAGATGTGCATCGGAAGCTACTGCTGGTCTTCTAGGGAACGATCAAAGCGTAGACTGTTTGAGACATTACTTTTATGGAGGAAAGTGAGCATGGTGACTGTTGTATTCAATCCCGATGCAATTACTGTGTTTCATCAACACCCTGATAGTCTACACATTACAGAATGCCACCAGATGTGCATCGGAAACTACTACTGGTCTTACAGGGAACGATCAAAGCATAGACTGTTTGAGAATTACTCCCACAGAGGAAAGTGCACATGGTGACTGTTGTATTCATCCCGATACAATTTCTGTGTTTCATCAACACTCTGATAATCCACACATAACAGAAAGCCTCCAGATGTGCATCGGAAACTACTACTGGTCTTCCAGGGAACGATCAAAGCGTAGACTGTTTGAGACATTACTCCCATTAAGGAAACTGCGCATGTTGACTGTTGTATTCAATCCCGATGCAATTTCTGTGTTTCATCAACACTCTGATATTCCACAGATTACAGAATGCCTCCAGATGTTCATCGGAAGCTACTACTGGTCTTCCAGGGAACGATCAAACCGTAGACTGTTTGAGACATTATTTTTATGGTTGAATGTGCGCATGGTTTCTGTTGTATTTAATCCCGATGCAATTTCTGTGTTACATCAACACTCTAATAATCCACAGATTACAGAATGCCTCCATATGTTCATCGGAAACTACTACTGGTCTTACAGGGAACGATCAAAGCATAGACTGTTTGAGAATTACTCCAATGGAGGAAAGTGCGCATGGTGACTTTTGTATTCAATCCCGATGCAATTTCTGTGTTTAATCAACACTCTGATAAACCACAGATTACAGAATGCCACCAGATGTGCATCGGAAACTACTACTGGTCTTACAGGGAACGATCAAAGCATAGACTGTTTGAGAATTACCCCCATGGAGGAAACTGCGCATGTTGACTGTTGTATTCAATCCCGAGGCAATTTCTGTGTTTCATCAACACTCTGATAGTCCACAGATTACGGAAAGCCCCCAGATGTGCATCGGAAACTTCTACTGGTCTTTCAGGGAACGATCAAAGCGTAGACTGTTTGAGACATTACTTCCATGGAGGAAAGTGCGCATGGTGACTGTTGTATTCATTCCCGATGCAATTTCTGTGTTTCACCAACACTCTGATAGTCCACAGATTACAGAATGCCACCAGATGTGCATCGGGAACTACTGCTGGTCTTAAAGGGAACGATCAAAGCATAGACTGTTTGAGAATTACTCCCATGGAGGGAAGTGCGCATTATGACTGTTGTATTCAATACCGAGGCAATATCAGTGTTTCATCAACACTCTGATAGTCCACAGATTACAGAAAGCCCCCAGATGTGCATCGGGAACTACTACTGGTCTTCCAGGGAACGATCAAAGCGTAGACTGTTTGAGACATTACTCACATGGAGGAAAGTGCGCATGGTGTCTGTTGAAAGAATCCCGATGTAATTTCTGTGTTTCATCAACACTCTGATAGTCCACACATTACAGAATGCCTCCAGATGTGCATCGGAAGCTACTACTGGTCTTCCAGTGAACGATCAAAGCGTAGACTGTTTGAGACATTACTCCCATGGAGGAAAGTGCGTATGGTGACTGTTGTATTCAATCCCGTAGCAATTACTGTGTTTCATCAACACCCTGATAGTCTACACATTACTGAATGCCACCAGATGTGCATCGGAAACTACTACTGGTCTTACAGGGAACGATCAAAGCATAGACTTTTTGAGAATTACTCCCACGGAGGAAAGTGCGCACGTTGACTGTTGTATTCCATCCCGAGGCAATTTCTGTCTTTCATCAACACTCTGATAGTCCACAGATTACGGAAAGCCCCCAGATGTGCGTCGGAAACTTCTACTGGTCTTCCAGGGAACGATCAAAGCGTAGACTGTTTGAGACATTACTCCCATGGAGGAAAGTGCGCATGGTGACTGTTGTATTCAATCCCGATGCAATTTCTGTGTTTCATCAACAATCTGATAGTCCACAGATTACAGAATGCCACCAGATGTGCATCGGAAACTACTACTAGTCTTCCAGGGAACGATCAAAGCGTAGACTGTTCGAGACATACCTCCCGTGTAGGAAAGTGCGCATGGTGACTGTTGTATTCATTCCCGATGCAATTTCTGTGTTTCTTTAACACTCTGATAGTCCATAGATTACAGAATGCCACCAGATGTGCATCGGAAACTACTACTGCTCTTCCAGGGAGCGATCAAATCGTAGACTGTTTCAGACATTACTCCCGTGTAGGAAAGTGCGCATGGTAACTGTTGTATTCAATCCCGATGTAATTTCTGTGTTTCATCAACACTCTGATACTCCACACATTACAGAAAGCCTCCAGATGTGCATCGGAAACTACTCCTGGTCTTCCAGGGAACGATCAAAGCGTAGACTGTTTGAGACATTACTCCCATGGAGGAAAGTGCGCATGGTGACTGTTGTATTCAATCATGATGCAATTTCAGTGTTTCATCAACACTCTGATATTCCACAGATTACAGAATGCCTCCAGATGTGCATCGGAAACTATTACTGGTCTTCCAGGGAACGATCAAAGCGTAGACTGTTGAGACATTACTTTTATGGAGTAATGGGCGCATGGTGACTGTTGTATTCAATCCCGATGCAATTTCTGTGTTTCATCAACACTCTGATAGTCTACAGATTACAGAATGCCTCCAGATGTGCATCGGAAACTGCTACTGGTCTTCCAGTGAACGATCAAAGCGTAAACTCATTGAAACATTACTCCCATGGAGGAAAGTGCGCATGGTGACTGTTGTATTGAATCCCGAAGCAACTTCTGTGTTTCATCAACACTCTGATAGTCCACAGATTACGGAAAGCCTCCGTATGTGCATCGGAAACTACTACTGGTCTTCCATGGAACGATCAAAGCGTAGACTGTTAGAGACATTACTCCCATGGAGGAAAGTGCGCATGGTGACTGTTGTATTCAATCTCGATGCAATTTCTGTGTTTCATCAACACTCTGATAGTCCACAGATTACAGAATTCCTCCAGATGTGCATCGGAAACTACTACTGGTCTTAAAGGGAACGATCAAAGCGTTGACTGTTTGGGACATTACTCCCAAGGAGGAAAGTGCGCATGGTGCCTGTTGAATTCAATCCCGATGCAATTTCTGTGTTTCATCAACACTCTGATAGTCCACAGATTACAGAATGCCACCAGATGTGCATCGGAAACTACTACTGGTCTAACGATCAAAGCATAGACTGTTTGAGAATTACTCCCATGGAGGAAAGTACGCATGTTGACTGTTGTATTCAATCCCGAGGCAATTTCTGTGTTTCATCAAAACTCTGATAGTCCACAGATTACGGAAAGCCCCCAGATGTGCATCGGAAACTACTACTGGTCTTCCAGGGAACGATCAAAGCGTAGACTGTTTGAGACACTACTCCCACGGAGGAAACTGCGCATAGTGACTGTTGTATTCATTCCCGATGCAATTTCTGTGTTTCATCAACACTCTGATAGTCCACAGATTACAGAATGCCACCAGATGTGCATCGAAAACTACTACTGGTCTTACAGGGAACGATCAAAGCATAGACTGTTTGAGAATTATTCCCATGGAGGAAAGTGCGCATATGGACTGTTCTTTTCAATCCCGATGCAATTACTGTGTTTCATCAACACCCTGATAGCCTACACATTACAGAATGCCACCAGATGTGCATCGGAAACTACTACTGGTCTTCCAGGGAACGATCAAAGCATAGACTGTTTGAGAATTACTCCCATGGAGGAAAGTGCGCATGGAGACTGTTGTATTCAATCCCGCTGCAATTTCTGTGTTTCATCAACACTCTGATACTCCACAGATTACAGAATGCCTCCAGATGTGCATCGGAAACTGCTACTGGTCTTCCAGGAACGATCAAAGCGTAAACTCATTGAAACATTACTCCCATGGAGGAAAGTGCGCCTGGTGACTGTTGTATTCAATCCCGATACAATTTCTGTGTTTCATCAACACTCTGATAGTCCACAGATTACGGAAAGCCTCCGTATGTGGATCGGAAACTACTACTGGTCTTCCAGGGAACAATCAAAGCGTAGACTGTTAGAGACATTACTCCCATGGAGTAACGTGCGCATGGTGACTGTTGTATTCAATCCCGATGGAATTTCTGTGTTTCATCAACACTCTCGTAGTCCACAGAATACAGAATGCCTCCAGATGTGCAATTGAAACTACTACTGGTCTTCCAGGGAACGATCAAAGCGTAGACTGTTTGAGACATTACTCCCATGGAGGAAACTGCGCATGAAGACCGTTGTATTCAATCCCGATGCAATTTCTGTGTTTCATCAACACTCTGATAGTCCACAGAGTACAGAAAGCCTCCAGATGTGCATCGGAAACTACTACTGGTCTTCCAGGAAACGATCAAAGCGTAGACTGTTAGAGACATTACTCAAATGGAGGAAAGTGCGCATGGTGACTATTGTATTCAATCCCGATGCAATTTCTGTGTTTCATCAACACTCTGATTGACCACAGAGTACAGAATGCCTCGAGATGTGCATCGGAAACTAGTACTGGTCTTCCAGGGAACGATCAAAGCATAGTCTGTTTGAGAATTACTCCCATGGAGGAAAGTGCGCATGTGGACTGTTCTATTCAATCCCGAGGCAATTTCTGTGTTTCATCAACACTCTGATAGTCCACAGTGTACAGAAAGCCTCCAGGTGTGCATAGGAAACCACTACTGGTCCTCTGGGGATCGATTAAAGCGTAGACTGTTAGAGACATACTCCCATGGAGGAAAGTGCGCATGGTGACTGTTGTATTCAATCCCGATGCAATTACTGTGTTTCAACAACACCCTGATAGTCCACAGATTACGGAAAGCCCCCAGATGTGCATCGGAAACTACTACTGGTCTTCCAGGGATCGATCAAAGCGTAGACTGTTTGAGACATTACTCACATGGAGGAAAGTGCGCATGGTTCCTGTTGAATTCAATCCCAATGCAATTTCTGTGTTTCATCAACACTCTGATAGTCCACAGATTACAGAATGCCTCCAGATGTGCATCGGAAGCTACTGCTGGTCTTCTAGGGAACGATCAAAGCGTAGACTGTTTGAGACATTACTTTTATGGAGGAAAGTGAGCATGGTGACTCTTGTATTCAATCCCGATGCAATTTCTGTGTTCCATCAACACTGTGATAGTCCACAGATTACGGAAAGCCCCCAGATGTGCATCGGAAACTTCTACTGGTCTTCCAGGGAATGATCAAAGCGTAGACTGTTTGAGACATTACTCCCATGGAGGAAAGTGCGCATGGTGACTGTTGTATTCATTCCCGATGCAATTTCTGTGTTTCATCAACACTCTGATAGTCCACAGATTACAGAATGCCACCAGATGTGCATCGGAAACTACTGCTGGTCTTAAAGGGAACGATCAAAGCATAGACTGTTTGAGAATTATTCCCATGGAGGAAAGTGCGCATTATGACTGTTGTATTCAATCCCGAGGCAATTTCTGTGTTTCATCAACACTCTGGTAGTCCACAGATTACAGAAAGCCCCCAGATGTGCATCGGAAACTACTACTGGTCTTCCAGGGAACGATCAAAGCGTAGACTGTTTGAGACATTACTCACCTGGAGGTAAGTGCGCATGGTTCCTGTTGAATTCAATCCCGATGCAATTTCTGTGTTTCATCAACACTCTGATAGTCCACAGATTACAGAATGCCTCCAGATGTGCATCGGAAGCTACTGCTGGTCTTCTAGGGAACGATCAAAGCGTAGACTGTTTGAGACATTACTTTTATGGAGGAAAGTGAGCATGGTGACTGTTGTATTCAATCCCGATGCAATTACTGTGTTTCATCAACACCCTGATAGTCTACACATTACAGAATGCCACCAGATGTGCATCGGAAACTACTACTGGTCTTACAGGGAACGATCAAAGCATAGACTGTTTGAGAATTACTCCCACAGAGGAAAGTGCACATGGTGACTGTTGTATTCATCCCGATACAATTTCTGTGTTTCATCAACACTCTGATAATCCACACATAACAGAAAGCCTCCAGATGTGCATCGGAAACTACTACTGGTCTTCCAGGGAACGATCAAAGCGTAGACTGTTTGAGACATTACTCCCATTAAGGAAACTGCGCATGTTGACTGTTGTATTCAATCCCGATGCAATTTCTGTGTTTCATCAACACTCTGATATTCCACAGATTACAGAATGCCTCCAGATGTTCATCGGAAGCTACTACTGGTCTTCCAGGGAACGATCAAACCGTAGACTGTTTGAGACATTATTTTTATGGTTGAATGTGCGCATGGTTTCTGTTGTATTTAATCCCGATGCAATTTCTGTGTTACATCAACACTCTAATAATCCACAGATTACAGAATGCCTCCATATGTTCATCGGAAACTACTACTGGTCTTACAGGGAACGATCAAAGCATAGACTGTTTGAGAATTACTCCAATGGAGGAAAGTGCGCATGGTGACTTTTGTATTCAATCCCGATGCAATTTCTGTGTTTAATCAACACTCTGATAAACCACAGATTACAGAATGCCACCAGATGTGCATCGGAAACTACTACTGGTCTTACAGGGAACGATCAAAGCATAGACTGTTTGAGAATTACCCCCATGGAGGAAACTGCGCATGTTGACTGTTGTATTCAATCCCGAGGCAATTTCTGTGTTTCATCAACACTCTGATAGTCCACAGATTACGGAAAGCCCCCAGATGTGCATCGGAAACTTCTACTGGTCTTTCAGGGAACGATCAAAGCGTAGACTGTTTGAGACATTACTTCCATGGAGGAAAGTGCGCATGGTGACTGTTGTATTCATTCCCGATGCAATTTCTGTGTTTCACCAACACTCTGATAGTCCACAGATTACAGAATGCCACCAGATGTGCATCGGGAACTACTGCTGGTCTTAAAGGGAACGATCAAAGCATAGACTGTTTGAGAATTACTCCCATGGAGGGAAGTGCGCATTATGACTGTTGTATTCAATACCGAGGCAATATCAGTGTTTCATCAACACTCTGATAGTCCACAGATTACAGAAAGCCCCCAGATGTGCATCGGGAACTACTACTGGTCTTCCAGGGAACGATCAAAGCGTAGACTGTTTGAGACATTACTCACATGGAGGAAAGTGCGCATGGTGTCTGTTGAAAGAATCCCGATGTAATTTCTGTGTTTCATCAACACTCTGATAGTCCACACATTACAGAATGCCTCCAGATGTGCATCGGAAGCTACTACTGGTCTTCCAGTGAACGATCAAAGCGTAGACTGTTTGAGACATTACTCCCATGGAGGAAAGTGCGTATGGTGACTGTTGTATTCAATCCCGTAGCAATTACTGTGTTTCATCAACACCCTGATAGTCTACACATTACTGAATGCCACCAGATGTGCATCGGAAACTACTACTGGTCTTACAGGGAACGATCAAAGCATAGACTTTTTGAGAATTACTCCCACGGAGGAAAGTGCGCACGTTGACTGTTGTATTCCATCCCGAGGCAATTTCTGTCTTTCATCAACACTCTGATAGTCCACAGATTACGGAAAGCCCCCAGATGTGCGTCGGAAACTTCTACTGGTCTTCCAGGGAACGATCAAAGCGTAGACTGTTTGAGACATTACTCCCATGGAGGAAAGTGCGCATGGTGACTGTTGTATTCAATCCCGATGCAATTTCTGTGTTTCATCAACAATCTGATAGTCCACAGATTACAGAATGCCACCAGATGTGCATCGGAAACTACTACTAGTCTTCCAGGGAACGATCAAAGCGTAGACTGTTCGAGACATACCTCCCGTGTAGGAAAGTGCGCATGGTGACTGTTGTATTCATTCCCGATGCAATTTCTGTGTTTCTTTAACACTCTGATAGTCCATAGATTACAGAATGCCACCAGATGTGCATCGGAAACTACTACTGCTCTTCCAGGGAGCGATCAAATCGTAGACTGTTTCAGACATTACTCCCGTGTAGGAAAGTGCGCATGGTAACTGTTGTATTCAATCCCGATGTAATTTCTGTGTTTCATCAACACTCTGATACTCCACACATTACAGAAAGCCTCCAGATGTGCATCGGAAACTACTCCTGGTCTTCCAGGGAACGATCAAAGCGTAGACTGTTTGAGACATTACTCCCATGGAGGAAAGTGCGCATGGTGACTGTTGTATTCAATCATGATGCAATTTCAGTGTTTCATCAACACTCTGATATTCCACAGATTACAGAATGCCTCCAGATGTGCATCGGAAACTATTACTGGTCTTCCAGGGAACGATCAAAGCGTAGACTGTTGAGACATTACTTTTATGGAGTAATGGGCGCATGGTGACTGTTGTATTCAATCCCGATGCAATTTCTGTGTTTCATCAACACTCTGATAGTCTACAGATTACAGAATGCCTCCAGATGTGCATCGGAAACTGCTACTGGTCTTCCAGTGAACGATCAAAGCGTAAACTCATTGAAACATTACTCCCATGGAGGAAAGTGCGCATGGTGACTGTTGTATTGAATCCCGAAGCAACTTCTGTGTTTCATCAACACTCTGATAGTCCACAGATTACGGAAAGCCTCCGTATGTGCATCGGAAACTACTACTGGTCTTCCATGGAACGATCAAATCGTAGACTGTTAGAGACATTACTCCCATGGAGGAAAGTGCGCATGGTGACTGTTGTATTCAATCTCGATGCAATTTCTGTGTTTCATCAACACTCTGATAGTCCACAGATTACAGAATTCCTCCAGATGTGCATCGGAAACTACTACTGGTCTTAAAGGGAACGATCAAAGCGTTGACTGTTTGGGACATTACTCCCAAGGAGGAAAGTGCGCATGGTGCCTGTTGAATTCAATCCCGATGCAATTTCTGTGTTTCATCAACACTCTGTTAGTCCACAGATTACAGAATGCCACCAGATGTGCATCGGAAACTACTACTGGTCTAACGATCAAAGCATAGACTGTTTGAGAATTACTCCCATGGAGGAAAGTACGCATGTTGACTGTTGTATTCAATCCCGAGGCAATTTCTGTGTTTCATCAAAACTCTGATAGTCCACAGATTACGGAAAGCCCCCAGATGTGCATCGGAAACTACTACTGGTCTTCCAGGGAACGATCAAAGCGTAGACTGTTTGAGACACTACTCCCACGGAGGAAACTGCGCATAGTGACTGTTGTATTCATTCCCGATGCAATTTCTGTGTTTCATCAACACTCTGATAGTCCACAGATTACAGAATGCCACCAGATGTGCATCGAAAACTACTACTGGTCTTACAGGGAACGATCAAAGCATAGACTGTTTGAGAATTATTCCCATGGAGGAAAGTGCGCATATGGACTGTTCTTTTCAATCCCGATGCAATTACTGTGTTTCATCAACACCCTGATAGCCTACACATTACAGAATGCCACCAGATGTGCATCGGAAACTACTACTGGTCTTCCAGGGAACGATCAAATCGTAGATTGTTTGAGACATTACTCCCGTGGAGGAAAGTGCGCATGGTGACGGTTGTATTCGATCCGGATCCAATTTCTGTGTTTCATCAACACTCTGAGAGTCCACATTTTACAGAATGCCTCCAGATGTGCATCGGAAACTACTACTGGTCTTCCAGGGAACGGTCAAAGCGTAGACTCTTTGAGACATTACTCCCATGGAGGAAAGTGCGCATGGTGACTGTTGTATTCAATCCCGATGCATTTTCTGTGTTTCATCAACACTCTGATAGGCCACAGATTACAGAATGCCACCAGATGTGCATCGGAAACTACTACTGGTCTTCCAGGGAACGATCAAAGCGGACACTGTTAGAGACATTACTCCCATGGAGTAAAGTGCGCATGGTGACTGTTGTATTCAATCCCGATGCAATTTCTGTGTTTCATCAACACTCTGGTAGTCCACAGATTACAGAATGCCTCCAGATGTGCAATTGAAACTACTACTGGTCTTCCAGGGAACGATCAAAGCGTAGACTGTTTGAGACATTACTCCCATGGAGGAAACTGCGTATGGAGACTGTTGTATTCAATCCCGATGCAATTTCTGTGTTTCATCAACACTCTGATAGTCCACAGAGTACAGAATGCCTCGAGATGTGCATCGGAATCTACTACTGGTCTTCCAGGGAACGATCAAAGCATAGACTGTTTGAGAATTACTCCCATGGAGGAAAGTGCGCATGGTGACTGTTGTATTCCTTCCCGATCCAATTTCTGTGTTTCATCAACACTCCAATAGTCCACAGATTACAGAATGCCTCCAGATGTTCATCGTAAACTACTACTGGTCTTCCAGGGAACGATCAAATCGTAGACTGTTTGAGACATTACTTTTATGGTGGAATGTGCGCATGGTTACTGTTGTATTCAATCCCGATGCAATTTCTGTGTTTCATCAACACTCTAATAGTCCACAGATTACAGAATGCCTCCAGATGTGCATCGGAAACTACTACTGGTCTTACAGGGAACGATCAAAGCATAGACTGTTTGAGAATTACTCCCATGGAGGAAAGTGCGCATGGTGACTGTTGTATTCAATCCCGATGCAATTTCTGTGTATCATCAACACTCTGATATTCCACAGATTACAGAATGCCTCCAGATGTGCATCGGAAACTATTACTGGTCTTCCAGGGAACGATCAAAGCGTAGACTTTTGAGACATTACTTTTATGGAGGAATGTGCGCATGGTAACTGTTGTATTCAATCCCGATGCAATTTCTGTGTTTCATCAACACTCTGATACTCCACAGATTACAGAATGCCTCCAGATGTGCATCGGAAACTGCTACTGGTCTTCCAGGAACGATCAAAGCGTAAACTCATTGAAACATTACTCCCATGGAGGAAAGTGCGCATGGTGACTGTTGTATTCAATCCCGATAGAATTTCTGTGTTTCATCAACACTCTGATAGTCCACAGATTACGGAAAGCCTCCGTATGTGGATCGGAAACTACTACTGGTCTTCCAGGGAACGATCAAAGCGTAGACTGTTAGAGACATTACTCCCATGGAGTAACGTGCGCATGGTGACTGTTGTATTCAATCCCGATGGAATTTCTGTGTTTCATCAACACTCTGGTAGTCCACAGAATATAGAATGCCTCCAGATGTGCAATTGAAACTACTACTGGTCTTCCAGGGAACGATCAAAGCGTAGACTGTTTGAGACATTACTCCCATGGAGGAAACTGCGCATGAAGACCGTTGTATTCAATCCCGATGCAATTTCTGTGTTTCATCAACACTCTGATAGTCCACAGGGTACAGAAAGCCTCCAGATGTGCATCGGAAACTACTACTGGTCTTCCAGGGAACGATCAAAGCGTAGACTGTTAGAGACATTACTCAAATGGAGGAAAGTGCGCATGGTGACTATTGTATACAATCCCGATGCAATTTCTGTGTTTCATCAACACTCTGATTGACCACAGAGTACAGAATGCCTCGAGATGTGCATCGGAAACTACTACTGGTCTTCCAGGGAACGATCAAAGCATAGTCTGTTTGAGAATTACTCCCATGGAGGAAAGTGCGCATGTGGACTGTTCTATTCAATCCCGAGGCAATTTCTGTGTTTCATCAACAGTCAGATAGTCCACAGATTACAGAAAGCCCCCAGATGTCCATCGGAAACTACTACTGGTCTTCCAGGGAACGATCAAAGCGTAGACTGTTTGAGATATTACTCCCATGAGGATACTGCGCATGGAGACTGTTGTATTCAATCCCGATGCAATTTCCGTGTTTCAACACTCTGATAGTCCACAGATTACAGAATGCCACCAGATGTTCATCGGAAAGTACTACTGGTCTTCCAGGGAACGATCAAAGCGTAGACTGTTAGAGACATTACTCATATGGAGGAAAGTGCGCATAGTGACTGTTGTAATCAATCCCGATGCAATTTCTGTGTTTCATCAACACTCTGATAGTCCACAGAGTACAGAATGCCTCGAGATGTGCATCGGAATCTACTACTGGTCTTCCAGGGAACGATCAAAGCATAGACTGTTTGAGAATTACTCCCATGGAGGTAAGTGCGCATGGTGACTGTTGTATTCAATCCCGATGCAATTTCTGTGTTTCATCAACACTCTGATAGTCCACAGAGAACAGAAAGCCTCCAGATGTTCATCGGAAACTACTACTGGTCTTCCAGAGAACGATCAAAGCGTAAACTGTTAGAGACATTACTCCCATGGAGGAAAGTGCGCATAGTGACTGTTGTATTCAATCCCGATGCAATTTCTGTGTTTCATCAACATTCTGATAGTCCACAGATTACAGAATGCCTCCAGATGTTCATTGTAAACTACTACTGGTCTTCCAGGGAACGATCAAAGCGTAGGCTGTTTGAGACATTACTCCCATGGAGGAAACTGCGCATGGAAACTCTTGTATTCAACCCCGATGCAATTTCTGTCTTTCATCAACACTCTGATAGTCCACAGAGTACAGAATGCCTCGAGATGTGCATCAGAATCTACTACTGGTCTTCCAGGGAACGATCAAAGCATAGACTGTTTGAGAATTACTCCCATGGAGGAAAGTGCGCATGGTGACTGTTGTATTCAATCCCGATGCAATTTCTGTGTTTCATCAACCCTCTGATAGTCCACAGAGAACAGAAAGCCTCCAGATGTTCATCGGAAACTACTACTGGTCTTCCAGAGAACGATCAAAGCATAAACTGTTAGAGACATTACTCCCATGGAGGAAAGTGCGCATAGTGTCTGTTGTATTCAATCCCATTGCAATTTCTGTGTTTCATCAACACTCTGATAGTCCACAGATTGCGGAAAGCCCCCAGATGTGCATCGGAAACTACTACTGGTCTTCCAGGGAACGATCAAAGCGTAGACTATTTGATACATTACTCCCATGGAGGAAACTGCGCATTGTGACTGTTGTATTCATTCCCGATGCAATTTCAGTGTTTCATCAACACTCTGATAGTCCACGGATTACAGAATGCCACCAGATGTGCATCGGAAACTACTACTGTTCTTACAGGGAACGATCAAAGCATAGACTGTTTGAGAATTACTCCCATGGAGGAAAGTGCGCATGTTGACTGTTATATTCAATCCCGAGGCAATTTCTGTGTTTCATCAGCACTCTGATAGTCCACAGATTACAGAAAGCCCCCAGATGTGCATCGGAAACTACTACTGGTCTTCCAGGGAACGATCAAAGCGTAGACTGTTTGAGACATTACTCCCATGGACGAAACTGCGCATGGAGACTGTTGTATTCAATCCCGATGCAATTTCTGTGTTTCATCAACACTCTGATAGTCCACAGATTACAGAATGCCTCCAGATGTTCATCGGAAAGTACTACTTGTCTTCCAGGGAACGATCAAAGCGTAGACTGTTTGAGACTTTACTCCCATGGAGGAATGTGCGCATGGAGACTGTTGTATTCAATCGCGATGCAATTTCTGTGTTTCATCAACACTCTGATAGTCCACAGTGTACAGAAAGCCTCCAGATGTGCATAGGAAATTACTACTGGTCTTCTGGGGAACGATCAAGGCGTAGACTGTTAGAGACATTACTCCCATGGAGGAAAGTGCGCATGGTGACTGTTGTATTCAATCCCGATGCAATTTCTGTGTTTCATCAACACTCTGATAGTCCACACAGAACAGAAAGCCTCCAGATGTGCATCGGAAACTACTACTGGTCTTCCAGGGAACGATCAAAGCGTAAACTGTTAGAGACATTACTCCCATGGAGTAAAGTGCGCATGGTGACTGTTGTATTCAATCCCGATGCAATTTCTATGTTTCATCAACATTCTGATAGTCCACAGATTACAGAATGCCCTCAGATGTTCATCGTAAACTACTACTTGTCTTCCAGGGAACGATCAAAGCGTAGACTGTTTGATACATTACTCCCATGGAGGAAACTGCGCATGGAGACTCTTGTATTCAACCCCGATGGAATTTCTGTCTTTCATCAACACTGTGATAGTCCACAGTGTTCAGAAAGCCTCCAGATGTGCATCGGAAACTACTACTGGTCTTACAGGGAACGATCAAAGCATAGACTGTTTGAGAATTACTCCCATGGAGGAAAGTGCGCATGGTGACTGTTGTATTCAATCCCGATGCAATTTCTGTGTATCATCAACACTCTGATATTCCACAGATTACAGAATGCCTCCAGATGTGCATCGGAAACTATTACTGGTCTTCCAGGGAACGATCAAAGTGTAGACTTTTGAGACATTACTTTTATGGAGGAATGTGCGCATGGTAACTGTTGTATTCAATCCCGATGCAATTTCTGTGTTTCATCAACACTCTGATACTCCACAGATTACAGAATGCCTCCAGATGTGCATCGGAAACTGCTACTGGTCTTCCAGGAACGATCAAAGCGTAAACTCATTGAAACATTACTCCCATGGAGGAAAGTGCGCCTGGTGACTGTTGTATTCAATCCCGATACAATTTCTGTGTTTCATCAACACTCTGATAGTCCACAGATTACGGAAAGCCTCCGTATGTGGATCGGAAACTACTACTGGTCTTCCAGGGAACGATCAAAGCGTAGACTGTTAGAGACATTACTCCCATGGAGTAACGTGCGCATGGTGACTGTTGTATTCAATCCCGATGGAATTTCTGTGTTTCATCAACACTCTCGTAGTCCACAGAATACAGAATGCCTCCAGATGTGCAATTGAAACTACTACTGGTCTTCCAGGGAACGATCAAAGCGTAGACTGTTTGAGACATTACTCCCATGGAGGAAACTGCGCATGAAGACCGTTGTATTCAATCCAGATGCAATTTCTGTGTTTCATCAACACTCTGATAGTCCACAGAGTACAGAAAGCCTCCAGATGTGCATCGGAAACTACAACTGGTCTTCCAGGAGACGATCAAAGCGTAGACTGTTAGAGACATTACTCAAATGGAGGAAAGTGCGCATGGTGACTGTTGTATTCAATCCCGATGCAATTTCTGTGTTTCATCAACACTCTGATTGACCACAGAGTACAGAATGCCTCGAGATGTGCATCGGAAACTACTACTGGTCTTCCAGGGAACGATCAAAGCATAGTCTGTTTGAGAATTACTCCCATGGAGGAAAGTGCGCATGTGGACTGTTCTATTCAATCCCGAGGCAATTTCTGTGTTTCATCAACACTCTGATAGTCCACAGTGTACAGAAAGCCTCCAGGTGTGCATAGGAAACCACTACTGGTCCTCTGGGGATCGATTAAAGCGTAGACTGTTAGAGACATACTCCCATGGAGGAAAGTGCGCATGGTGACTGTTGTATTCAATCCCGATGCAATTACTGTGTTTCATCAACACCCTGATAGTCCACAGATTACGGAAAGCCCCCAGATGTGCATCGGAAACTACTACTGGTCTTCCAGGGATCGATCAAAGCGTAGACTGTTTGAGACATTACTCACATGGAGGAAAGTGCGCATGGTTCCTGTTGAATTCAATCCCGATGCAATTTCTGTGTTTCATCAACACTCTGATAGTCCACAGATTACAGAATGCCTCCAGATGTGCATCGGAAGCTACTGCTGGTCTTCTAGGGAACGATCAAAGCGTAGACTGTTTGAGACATTACTTTTATGGAGGAAAGTGAGCATGGTGACTCTTGTATTCAATCCCGAGGCAATTTCTGTGTTTCATCAACACTCTGATAGTCCACAGATTACGGAAAGCCCCCAGATGTGCATCGGAAACTTCTACTGGTCTTTCAGGGAACGATCAAAGCGTAGACTGTTTGAGACATTACTTCCATGGAGGAAAGTGCGCATGGTGACTGTTGTGTTCATTCCCGATGCAATTTCTGTGTTTCACCAACACTCTGATAGTCCACAGATTACAGAATGCCACCAGATGTGCATCGGAAACTACTGCTGGTCTTAAAGGGAACGATCAAAGCATAGACTGTTTGAGAATTACTCCCATGTAGGGAAGTGCGCATTATGACTGTTGTATTCAATACCGAGGCAATTTCAGTGTTTCATCAACACTCTGATAGTCCACAGATTACAGAAAGCCCCCAGATGTGCATCGGGAACTACTACTGGTCTTCCAGGGAACGATCAAAGCGTAGACTGTTTGAGACATTACTCACATGGAGGAAAGTGCGCATGGTGTCTGTTGAAAGAATCCCGATGTAATTTCTGTGTTTCATCAACACTCTGATAGTCCACAGATTACAGAATGCCTCCAGATGTGCATCGGAAGCTACTACTGGTCTTCCAGTGAACGATCAAAGCGTAGACTGTTTGAGACATTACTCCCATGGAGGAAAGTGCGTATGGTGACTGTTGTATTCAATCTCGTAGCAATTACTGTGTTTCATCAACACCCTGATAGTCTACACATTACAGAATGCCACCAGATGTGCATCGGAAACTACTACTGGTCTTACAGGGAACGATCAAAGCATAGACTTTTTGAGAATTACTCCCACGGAGGAAAGTGCGCATGTTGACTGTTGTATTCAATCCCGAGGCAATTTCTGTGTTTCATCAACACTCTGATAGTCCACAGATTACGGAAAGCCCCCAGATGTGCGTCGGAAACTTCTACTGGTCTTCCAGGGAACGATCAAAGCGTAGACTGTTTGAGACATTACTCCCATGGAGGAAAGTGCGCATGGTGACTGTTGTATACAATCCCGATGCAATTTCTGTATTTCATCAACAATCTGATAGGCCACAGATTACAGAATGCCACCAGATGAGCATCGGAAACTACTACTGCTCTTCCAGGGAGCGATCAAATCGTAGACTGTTTCAGACATTACTCCCGTGTAGGAAAGTGCGCATGGTAACTGTTGTATTCAATCCCGATGTAATTTCTGTGTTTCATCAACACTCTGATACTCCACACATTACAGAAAGCCTCCAGATGTGCATCGGAAACTACTCCTGGTCTTCCAGGGAACGATCAAAGCGTAGACTGCTGAGACATTACTTTTATGGAGTAATGGGCGCATGGTGACTGTTGTATTCAATCCCGATGCAATTTCTGTGTTTCATCAACACTCTGATAGTCTACAGATTACAGAATGCCTCCAGATGTGCATCGGAAACTGCTACTGGTCTTCCAGTGAACGATCAAAGCGTAAACTCATTGAAACATTACTCCCATGGAGGAAAGTGCGCATGGTGACTGTTGTATTGAATCCCGATTCAACTTCTGTGTTTCATCAACACTCTGATAGTTCACAGATTACGGAAAGCCTCCGTATGTGCATCGGAAACTACTACTGGTCTTCCAGGGAACGATCAAAGCGTAGACTGTTAGAGACATTACTCCCATGGAGGAAAGTGCGCATGGTGACTGTTGTATTCAATCTCGATGCAATTTCTGTGTTTCATCAACACTCTGATAGTCCACAGATTACAGAACTCCTCCAGATGTGCATCGGAAACTACTACTGGTCTTAAAGGGAACGATCAAAGCGTTGACTGTTTGGGACATTACTCCCAAGGAGGAAAGTGCGCATGGTGCCTGTTGAATTCAATCCCGATGCAATTTCTGTGTTTCATCAACACTCTGATAGTCCACAGATTACAGAATGCCACCAGATGTGCATCGGAAACTACTACTGGTCTTACAGGGAACGATCAAAGCATAGACTGTTTGAGAATTACTCCCATGGAGGAAAGTACGCATGTTGACTGTTGTATTCAATCCCGAGGCAATTTCTGTGTTTCATCAACACTCTGATAGTCCACAGATTACGGAAAGCCCCCAGATGTGCATCGGAAACTACTACTGGTCTTCCAGGGAACGATCAAAGCGTAGACTGTTTGAGACACTACTCCCACGGAGGAAACTGCGCATAGTGACTGTAGTATTCATTCCCGATGCAATTTCTGTGTTTCATCAACACTCTGATAGTCCACAGATTACAGAATTACTCCAGATGTACATCGGAAACTACTACTGGTCTTAAAGGGAACGATCAAAGCGTTGACTGTTTGGGACATTACTCCCATGGAGGATAGTGCGCATGGTGACTGTTGTATTCAATCCCGATGCAATTTCTGTGTTTCATCAACAATCTGATAGGCCACAGATTACAGAATGCCACCAGATGTGCATCGGAAACTACTACTAGTCTTCCAGGGAACGATCAAAGCGTAGACTGTTGAGACATTACTTTTATGGAGGAATGGGCGCATGGTGACTGTTGTATTCAATCCTGATGCAATTTCTGTGTTTCATCAACACTCTGATAGTCTACAGATTACAGAATGCCTCCAGATGTGCATCGGAAGCTGCTACTGGTCTTCCAGTGAACGATCAAAGCGTAAACTCTTTGAAACATAACTCCCATGGAGGAAAGTGCGCATGGTGACTGTTGTATTCAATCATGATGCAATTTCTGTGTTTCATCAACACTCTGATATTCCACAGATTACAGAATGCCTCCAGATGTGCATCGGAAACTACTACTGGTCTTCCAGGGAACGATCAAAGCGTAGACTGTTGAGACATTACTTTTATGGAGGAATGGGCGCATGGTGACTGTTGTATTCAATCCCGATGCAATTTCTGTGTTTCATCAACACTCTGATTGTCTACAGATTACAGAATGCCTCCAGATGTGCATCGGAAACTGCTACTGGTCTTCCAGTGAACGATCAAAGCGTAAACTCATTGAAACATTACTCCCATGGAGGAAAGTGCGCATGGTGACTGTTGTATTGAATCCCGATGCTACTTCTGTGTTTCATCAACACTCTGATAGTTCACAGATTACGGAAAGCCTCCGTATGTGCATCGGAAACTACTACTGGTCTTCCAGGGAACGATCAAAGCGTAGACTGTTAGAGACATTACTCCCATGGAGGAAAGTGCGCATGGTGACTGTTGTATTCAATCTCGATGCAATTTCTGTGTTTCATCAACACTCTGATAGTCCACAGATTACAGAACTCCTCCAGATGTGCATCGGAAACTACTACTGGTCTTAAAGGGAACGATCAAAGCGTTGACTGTTTGGGACATTACTCCCAAGGAGGAAAGTGCGCATGGTGCCTGTTGAATTCAATCCCGATGCAATTTCTGTGTTTCATCAACACTCTGATAGTCCACAGATTACAGAATGCCACCAGATGTGCATCGGAAACTACTACTGGTCTTACAGGGAACGATCAAAGCATAGACTGTTTGAGAATTACTCCCATGGAGGAAAGTACGCATGTTGACTGTTGTATTCAATCCCGAGGCAATTTCTGTGTTTCATCAACACTCTGATAGTCCACAGATTACGGAAAGCCCCCAGATGTGCATCGGAAACTACTACTGGTCTTCCAGGGAACGATCAAAGCGTAGACTGTTTGAGACACTACTCCCACGGAGGAAACTGCGCATAGTGACTGTTGTATTCATTCCCGATGCAATTTCTGTGTTTCATCAACACTCTGATAGTCCACAGATTACAGAATTACTCCAGATGTACATCGGAAACTACTACTGGTCTTAAAGGGAACGATCAAAGCGTTGACTGTTTGGGACATTACTCCCATGGAACATAGTGCGCATGGTAACTGTTGTATTCAATCCCGATGCAATTTCTGTGTTTCATCAACAATCTGATAGGCCACAGATTACAGAATGCCACCAGATGTGCATCGGAAACTACTACTAGTCTTCCAGGGAACGATCAAAGCGTAGACTGTTGAGACATTACTTTTATGGAGGAATGGGCGCATGGTGACTGTTGTATTCAATCCTGATGCAATTTCTGTGTTTCATCAACACTCTGATAGTCTACAGATTACAGAATGCCTCCAGATGTGCATCGGAAGCTGCTACTGGTCTTCCAGTGAACGATCAAAGCGTAAACTCTTTGAAACATAACTCCCATGGAGGAAAGTGCGCATGGTGACTGTTGTATTCAATCATGATGCAATTTCTGTGTTTCATCAACACTCTGATATTCCACAGATTACAGAATGCCTCCAGATGTGCATCGGAAACTACTACTGGTCTTCCAGGGAACGATCAAAGCGTAGACTGTTGAGACATTACTTTTATGGAGGAATGGGCGCATGGTGACTGTTGTATTCAATCCCGATGCAATTTCTGTGTTTCATCAACACTCTGATTGTCTACAGATTACAGAATGCCTCCAGATGTGCATCGGAAACTGCTACTGGTCTTCCAGTGAACGATCAAAGCGTAAACTCTTTGAAACATTACTCCCATGGAGGAAAGTGCGCATGGTGACTGTTGTATTGAAACCCGATGCAATTTCTGTGTTTAGTCAACACTCTGATAGTCCACAGATTACAGAATGCCACCAGATGTGCATCGGAAACTACTACTGGTCTTACAGGGAACGATCAAAGCATAGACTGTTTGAGAATTACTCCCATGGAGGAAAGTACGCATGTTGACTGTTGTATTCAATCCCAATGCATTTTCTGTGTTTCATCAACACTCTGATAGTCCACAGATTACAGAATGCCACGAGATGTGCATCGGAAACTACTACTGGTCTTCCATGGAACGATCCAGGCGTAGACTGTTTTAGACATTACTTCGATGGAGGAAAGTGCGCATGGTGACTGTTGTATTCAATCCCGATGCAATTTCTGAGTTTCATCAACACTCTGATAGTCCGCAGTGTACAGAAAGCCTCCAGATGTGCATAGGAAACCACTACTGGTCCTCTGGGGAACGATCAAAGCGTAGAGACTTTACTCCCATGGAGGAAAGTGCGCATGGTGACTGTTGTTTTCAATCCCGATGCAATTACTGTGTTTCATCAACACCCTGATAGCCTACACATTACAGAATGCCACCAGACGTGCATCGGAAACTACTACTGGTCTTCCAGGGAACGATCAAATCGTAGATTGTTTGAGACATTACTCCCGTGGAGGAAAGTGCGCATGGTGACTGTTGTATTCGATCCGGATCCAATTTCTGTGTTTCATCAACACTCTGATAGTCCACATTTTACAGAATGCCTCCAGATGTGCATCGGAAACTACTACTGGTCTTCCAGGGAACGATCAAAGCGTAGACTCTTTGAGACATTACTCCCATGGAGGAAAGTGCGCATGGTGACTGTTGTATTCAATTCCGATGCATTTTCTGTGTTTCATCAACACTCTGATAGGCCACAGATTACAGAATGCCACCAGATGTGCATCGGAAACTACCACTGGTCTTCCAGGGAACGTTCAAAGCGTAGACTGTTCGAGACATACCTCCCGTGGAGAAAAGTGCGCTTGGTGACTATTGTATTCAATCCTTATGCAATTTCTGTGTTTCTTTAACACTCTGATAGTCCACAGATTACAGAATGCCTCCAGAAGTGCATCGGAAACTACTACTGGTCTTACAGGGAACGTTCAAAGCGTAAACTCTTTGAAACATTACTCCCATGGAGGAAAGGGTGCATGGTGACTGTTGTATTCAATCCCGATGCAATTTCTGTGTTTCATCACCTCTCTGATAGTCCACAGATTACGGAAAGCCTCCAGATGTGCATCGGAAACTACTACTGGTCTTCCTGGGAACGATCAAAGCGGACACTGTTAGAGACATTACTCCCATGGAGTAAAGTGCGCATGGTGACTGTTGTATTCAATCCCGATGCAATTTCTGTGTTTCATCAACACTCTGGTAGTCCACAGATTACAGAATGCCTCCAGATGTGCAATTGAAACTACTACTGGTCTTCCAGGGAACGATCAAAGCGTAGACTGTTTGAGACATTACTCCCATGGAGGAAACTGCGTATGGAGACTGTTGTATTCAATCCCGATGCAATTTCTGTGTTTCATCAACACTCTGATAGTCCACAGAGTACAGAATGCCTCGAGATGTGCATCGGAATCTACTACTGGTCTTCCAGGGAACGATCAAAGCATAGACTGTTTGAGAATTACTCCCATGGAGGAAAGTGCGCATGGTGACTGTTGTATTCAATCCCGATGCAATTTCTGTGTTTCATCAACACTCTGATAGTCCACAGAGAACAGAAAGCCTCCAGATGTTCATCGGAAACTACTACTGGTCTTCCAGAGAACGATCAAATCGTAAACTGTTAGAGACATTACTCCCATGGAGGAAAGTGCGCATAGTGACTGTTGTATTCAATCCCGATGCAATTTCTGTGTTTCATCAACATTCTGATAGTCCACAGATTACAGAATGCCCTCAGATGTTCATCGTAAACTACTACTTGTCTTCCAGGGAACGATCAAAGCGTAGACTGTTTGATATATTACTCCCATGGAGGAAACTGCGCATGGAGACTCTTGTATTCAACCCCGATGCAATTTCTGTATTTTATCAACACTGTGATAGTCCACAGTGTTAGGAAGCCTCCAGATGTGCATAGGAAAGTACTACTGGTCTTCTGGGGAACGATCAAAGCGTAGACTGTTTGAGACATTACTCCAATGGAGGAAAGTGCGCATGGTGACTGTTGTTTTCAATCCCGAGGCAATTTCTGTGTTTCATCAACACTCTGATAGTCCACAGATTACAGAAAAACCCAAGATGTGCATCGGAATCTACTACTGGTCTTCCAGGGAACGATCAAATCGTAGACTGTTTGAGACATTACTCCCATGGAGGAAACTGCGCATGGTGACTGTTGTATTCCTTCCCGATCCAATTTCTGTGTTTCTTCAACACTCCAATAGTCCACAGATTACAGAATGTCTCCAGATGTTCATCGTAAACTACTACTGGTCTTCCAGGGAACGATCAAATCGTAGACTGTTTGAGACATTACTTTTATGGGGGAATGTGCGCATGGTGACTGTTGTATTCAATCCCGATGCAATTTCTGTGTTTCATCAACACTCTAATAGTCCACAGATTACAGAATGCCTCCAGATGTGCATCGGAAACTACTACTGGTCTTACAGGGAACGATCAAAGCATAGACTGTTTGAGAATTACTCCCATGGAGGAAAGTGCGCATGGTGACTGTTGTATTCAATCCCGATGCAATTTCTGTGTATCATCAACACTCTGATATTCCACAGATTACAGAATGCCTCCAGATGTGCATCGGAAACTATTACTGGTCTTCCAGGGAACGATCAAAGCGTAGACTTTTGAGACATTACTTTTATGGAGGAATGTGCGCATGGTAACTGTTGTATTCAATCCCGATGCAATTTCTGTGTTTCATCAACACTCTGATACTCCACAGATTACAGAATGCCTCCAGATGTGCATCGGAAACTGCTACTGGTCTTCCAGGAACGATCAAAGCGTAAACTCATTGAAACATTACCCCCATGGAGGAAAGTGCGCATGGTGACTGTTGTATTCAATCCCGATACAATTTCTGTGTTTCATCAACACTCTGATAGTCCACAGATTACGGAAAGCCTCCGTATGTGGATCGGAAACTACTACTGGTCTTCCAGGGAACGATCAAAGCGTAGACTGTTAGAGACATTACTCCCATGGAGTAACGTGCGCATGGTGACTGTTGTATTCAATCCCGATGGAATTTCTGTGTTTCATCAACACTCTGGTAGTCCACAGAATACAGAATGCCTCCAGATGTTCATCGTAAACTACTACTTGTCTTCCAGGGAACGATCAAAGCGTAGACTGTTTGAGACAATACTGCCATGGAGGAAACTGCGCATGAAGACCGTTGTATTCAATACCGATGCAATTTCTGTGTTCATCAACACTCTGATAGTCCACAGAGTACAGAAAGCCTCCAGATGTGCATCGGAAACTACTACTGGTCTTCCAGGGAACGATCAAAGCGTAGACTGTTAGAGACATTACTCAAATGGAGGAAAGTGCGCATGGTGACTATTGTATTCAATCCCGATGCAATTTCTGTGTTTCATCAACACTCTGATTGACCACAGAGTACAGAATGCCTCGAGATGTGCATCGGAAACTACTACTGGTCTTCCAGGGAACGATCAAAGCATAGTCTGTTTGAGAATTACTCCCATGGAGGAAAGTGCGCATGTGGACTGTTCTATTCAATCCCGAGGCAATTTCTGTGTTTCATCAACAGTCTGATAGTCCACAGATTACAGAAAGCCCCCAGATGTCCATCGGAAACTACTACTGGTCTTCCAGGGAACGATCAAAGCGTAGACTGTTTGAGATATTACTCCCATGAGGATACTGCGCATGGAGACTGTTGTATTCAATCCCGATGCAATTTGCGTGTTTCAACACTCTGATAGTCCACAGATTACAGAATGCCACCAGATGTTCATCGGAAAGTACTACTGGTCTTCCAGGGAACGATCAAAGCGTAGACTGTTAGAGACATTACTCATATGGAGGAAAGTGCGCATGGTGACTGTTGTAATCAATCCCGATGCAATTTCTGTGTTTCATCAACACTCTGATAGTCCACAGATTACAGAATGCCTCCAGATGTTCATCGGAAAGTACTACTTGTCTTCCAGGGAACGATCAAAGCGTAGACTGTTTGAGACTTTACTCCCATGGAGGAATGTGCGCATGGTGACTATTGTATTCAATCGCGACGCAATTTCTGTGTTTCATCAACACTCTGATAGTCCACAGAGAACAGAAAGCCTCCAGATCTGCATCGGAAACTACTACTGGTCTTCCAGGGAACGATCAAAGCGTAAACTGTTAGAGACATTACTCCCATTGAGGAAAGTGCGCATGGTAAATGTTGTATTCAATCCCGATGCAATTTCTGTGTTTCATCAACATTCTGATAGTCCACAGATTACAGAATGCCCTCAGATGTTCATCGTAACTACTACTTGTCTTCCAGGGAACGATCAAAGCGTAGACTGTTTGATACATTACTCCCATGGAGGAAACTGCGCATGGAGACTCTTGTATTCAACCCCGATGCAATTTCTGTATTTTATCAACACTGTGATAGTCCACAGTGTTAGGAAGCCTCCAGATGTGCATAGGAAAGTACTACTGGTCTTCTGGGGAACGATCAAAGCGTTGACTGTTTGAGACATTACTCCAATGGAGGAAAGTGCGCATGGTGACTGTTGTATTCAATCCCGAGGCAATTTCTGTGTTTCATCAACACTCTGATAGTCCACAGATTACAGAAAAACCCCAGATGTGCATCGGAATCTACTACTGGTCTTCCAGTGAACGATCAAATCGTAGACTGTTTGAGACATTACTCCCATGGAGGAAACTGCGCATGGTGACTGTTGTATTCCTTCCCGATCCAATTTCTGTGTTTCTTCAACACTCCAATAGTCCACAGATTACAGAATGCCTCCAGATGTTCATCGTAAACTACTACTGGTCTTCCAGGGAACGATCAAATCGTAGACTGTTTGAGACATTACTTTTATGGTGGAATGTGCGCATGGTGACTGTTGTATTCAATCCCGATGCAATTTCTGTGTTTCATCAACACTCTAATAGTCCACAGATTACAGAATGCCTCCAGATGTGCATCGGAAACTACTACTGGTCTTACAGGGAACGATCAAAGCATAGACTGTTTGAGAATTACTCCCATGGAGGAAAGTGCGCATGGTGACTGTTGTATTCAATCCCGATGCAATTTCTGTGTATCATCAACACTCTGATATTCCACAGATTACAGAATGCCTCCAGATGTGCATCGGAAACTATTACTGGTCTTCCAGGGAACGATCAAAGCGTAGACTTTTGAGACATTACTTTTATGGAGGAATGTGCGCATGGTAACTGTTGTATTCAATCCCGATGCAATTTCTGTGTTTCATCAACACTCTGATACTCCACAGATTACAGAATGCCTCCAGATGTGCATCGGAAACTGCTACTGGTCTTCCAGGAACGATCAAAGCGTAAACTCATTGATACATTACTCCCATGGAGGAAAGTTCGCATGGTGACTGTTGTATTCAATCCCGATACAATTTCTGTGTTTCATCAACACTCTGATAGTCCACAGATTACGGAAAGCCTCCGTATGTGGATCGGAAACTACTACTGGTCTTCCAGGGAACGATCAAAGCGTAGACTGTTAGAGACATTACTCCCATGGAGTAACGTGCGCATGGTGACTGTTGTATTCAATCCCGATGGAATTTCTGTGTTTCATCAACACTCTGGTAGTCCACAGAATACAGAATGCCTCCAGATGTGCAATTGAAACTACTACTGGTCTTCCAGGGAACGATCAAAGCGTAGACTGTTTGAGACATTACTCCCATGGAGGAAACTGCGCATGAAGACCGTTGTATTCAATCCTGATGCAATTTCTGTGTTCATCAACACTCTGATAGTCCACAGAGTACAGAAAGCCTCCAGATGTGCATCGGAAACTACTACTGGTCTTCCAGGGAACGATCAAAGCGTAGACTGTTAGAGACATTACTCAAATGGAGGAAAGTGCGCATGGTGACTATTGTATTCAATCCCGATGCAATTTCTGTGTTTCATCAACACTCTGATTGACCACAGAGTACAGAATGCCTCGAGATGTGCATCGGAAACTACTACTGGTCTTCCAGGGAACGATCAAAGCGTAGACTTTTGAGACATTACTTTTATGGAGGAATGTGCGCATGGTAACTGTTGTATTCAATCCCGATGCAATTTCTGTGTTTCATCAACACTCTGATACTCCACAGATTACAGAATGCCTCCAGATGTGCATCGGAAACTGCTACTGGTCTTCCAGGAACGATCAAAGCGTAAACTCATTGAAACATTACCCCCATGGAGGAAAGTGCGCATGGTGACTGTTGTATTCAATCCCGATACAATTTCTGTGTTTCATCAACACTCTGATAGTCCACAGATTACGGAAAGCCTCCGTATGTGGATCGGAAACTACTACTGGTCTTCCAGGGAACGATCAAAGCGTAGACTGTTAGAGACATTACTCCCATGGAGTAACGTGCGCATGGTGACTGTTGTATTCAATCCCGATGGAATTTCTGTGTTTCATCAACACTCTGGTAGTCCACAGAATACAGAATGCCTCCAGATGTTCATCGTAAACTACTACTTGTCTTCCAGGGAACGATCAAAGCGTAGACTGTTTGAGACAATACTCCCATGGAGGAAACTGCGCATGAAGACCGTTGTATTCAATACCGATGCAATTTCTGTGTTCATCAACACTCTGATAGTCCACAGAGTACAGAAAGCCTCCAGATGTGCATCGGAAACTACTACTGGTCTTCCAGGGAACGATCAAAGCGTAGACTGTTAGAGACATTACTCAAATGGAGGAAAGTGCGCATGGTGACTATTGTATTCAATCCCGATGCAATTTCTGTGTTTCATCAACACTCTGATTGACCACAGAGTACAGAATGCCTCGAGGTGTGCATCGGAAACTACTACTGGTCTTCCAGGGAACGATCAAAGCATAGTCTGTTTGAGAATTACTCCCATGGAGGAAAGTGCGCATGTGGACTGTTCTATTCAATCCCGAGGCAATTTCTGTGTTTCATCAACAGTCTGATAGTCCACAGATTACAGAAAGCCCCCAGATGTCCATCGGAAACTACTACTGGTCTTCCAGGGAACGATCAAAGCGTAGACTGTTTGAGATATTACTCCCATGAGGATACTGCGCATGGAGACTGTTGTATTCAATCCCGATGCAATTTGCGTGTTTCAACACTCTGATAGTCCACAGATTACAGAATGCCACCAGATGTTCATCGGAAAGTACTACTGGTCTTCCAGGGAACGATCAAAGCGTAGACTGTTAGAGACATTACTCATATGGAGGAAAGTGCGCATGGTGACTGTTGTAATCAATCCCGATGCAATTTCCGTGTTTCAACACCCTGATAGTCCACAGATTACAGAATGCCACCAGATGTTCATCGGAAAGTACTACTGGTCTTCCAGGGAACGATCAAAGCGTAGGCTGTTTGAGACATTACTCCCATGGAGGAAACTGCGCATGGAAACTCTTGTATTCACCCCCGATGCAATTTCTGTCTTTCATCAACACTCTGATAGTCCACAGAGTACAGAATGCCTCGAGATGTGCATCAGAATCTACTACTGGTCTTCCAGGGAACGATCAAAGCATAGACTGTTTGAGAATTACTCCCATGGAGGAAAGGGCGCATGGTGACTGTTGTATTCAATCCCGATGCAATTTCTGTGTTTCATCAACACTCTGATAGTCCACAGAGAACAGAAAGCCTCCAGATGTTCATCGGAAACTACTACTGGTCTTCCAGAGAACGATCAAAGCGTAAACTGTTAGAGACATTACTCCCATGTAGGAAAGTGCGCATAGTGTCTGTTGTATTCAATCCCGATGCAATTTCTGTGTTTCATCAACACTCTGATAGTCCACAGATTACGGAAAGCCCCCAGATGTGCATCGGAGACTACTACTGGTCTTACAGGGAACGATCAAAGCATAGACTGTTTGAGAATTACTCCCATGGAGGAAAGTGCGCATGTTGACTGTTATATTCAATCCCGAGGCAATTTCTGTGTTTCATCAGCACTCTGATAGTCCACAGATTACAGAAAGCCCCCAGATGTGCATCGGAAACTACTACTGGTCTTCCAGGGAACAATCAAAGCGTAGACTGTTTGAGACATTACTCCCATGGACGAAACTGCGCATGGAGACTGTTGTATTCAATCCCGATGCAATTTCTGTGTTTCATCAACACTCTGATAGTCCACAGATTACAGAATGCCTCCAGATGTTCATCGGAAAGTACTACTTGTCTTCCAGGGAACGATCAAAGCGTAGACTGTTTGAGACTTTACTCCCATGGAGGAATGTGCGCATGTTGACTGTTGTATTCAATCGCGATGCAATTTCTGTGTTTCATCAACACTCTGATAGTCCACAGTGTACAGAAAGCCTCCAGATGTGCATAGGTAATTACTACTGGTCTTCTGGGGAACGATCAAGGCGTAGACTGTTAGAGACATTACTCCCATGGGGGAAAGTGCGCATGGTGACTGTTGTATTCAACCCCGATGCAATTTCTGTCTTTTATCAACACTGTGATAGTCCACAGTGATCAGAAAGCCTCCAGATGTGCATAGGAAACTACTACTGGTCTTCTGGGGAACGATCAAAGCGTAGACTGTTTGAGACATTACTCCAATGGAGGAAAGTGCGTATGGTGACTGTTGTATTCAATCCCGAGGCAATTTCTGTGTTTCATCAACACTCTGATATTCCACAGATTACAGAATGCCTCCAGATGTGCATCGGAAACTATTACTGGTCTTCCAGGTAACGATCAAAGCGTAGACTTTTGAGACGTTACTTTTATGGAGGAATGTGCGCATGGTAACTGTTGTATTCAATCCCGATGCAATTTCTGTGTTTCATCAACACTCTGATACTCCACAGATTGCAGAATGCCTCCAGATGTGCATCGGAAACTGCTACTGGTCTTCCAGGAACGATCAAAGCGTAAACTCATTGAAACATTACTCCCATGGAGGAAAGTGCGCCTGGTGACTGTTGTATTCAATCCCGATACAATTTCTGTGTTTCGTCAACACTCTGATAGTCCACAGATTACGGAAAGCATCCGTATGTGGATAAGAAACTACTACTGGTCTTCCAGGGAACGATCAAAGCGTAGACTGTTAGAGACATTTCTCCCATGGAGTAACGTGCGCATGGTGACTGTTGTATTCAATCCCGAAGGAATTTCTGTGTTTCATCAACACTCTGGTAGTCCACAGAATACAGAATGCCTCCAGATGTGCAATTGAAACTACTACTGGTCTTCCAGGGAACGATCAAAGCGTAGACTGTTTGAGACATTACTCCCATGGAGGAAACTGCGCATGAAGACCGTTGTATTCAATCCCGATGCAATTTCTGTGTTTCATCAACACTCTGATAGTCCACAGAGTACAGAAAGCCTCCAGATATGCTTCGGAAACTAGTACTGGTCTTCCAGGGAACGATCAAAGCGTAGACTGTTAGAGACATTACTCAAATGGAGGAAAGTGCGCATGGTGACTATTGTATTCAATCCCGATGCAATTTCTGTGTTTCATCAACACTCTGATTGACCACAGAGTACAGAAAGCCTCCAGATGTGCATCGGAAACTACTACTGGTCTTCCAGGGATCGATCAAAGCGTAGACTGTTTGAGATATTACTCCCATGAGGATACTGCGCATGGAGACTGTTCTATTCAATCCCGATGCAATTTCCGTGTTTCAACACTCTGATAGTCCACAGATTACAGAATGCCACCAGATGTTCATCGTAAAGTACTACTGGTCTTCCAGGGAACGATCAAAGCGTAGACTGTTTGAGACTTTACTCCCATGGAGGAATGTGCGCATGGTGACTGTTGTATTCAATCCCGATGCAATTTGTGTGTTTCATCAACACTGTGATAGTCCACAGTGTACAGAAAGCCTTCAGGTGTGCATAGGAAACCACTACTGGTCCTCTGGGGATCGATTAAAGCGTAGACTGTTAGAGACATACTCCCATGGAGGAAAGTGCGCATGGTGACTGTTGTATTCAATCCCGATGCAATTACTGTGTTTCATCAACACCCTGATAGTCTACACATTACAGGATGCCACCAGATGTGCATCGGAAACTACTACTGGTCTTCCAGGGAACGATCAAATCGTAGATTGTTTGAGACATTACTCCCGTGGAGGAAAGTGCGCATGGTGACTGTTGTATTCAATCCGGATCCAATTTCTGTGTTTCATCAACACTCTTATTGTCCACATTTTACAGAATGCCTCCATATGTGCATCGGAAACTAATACTGGTCTTCCAGGGAACGATCAAAGCGTAGACTATTCGAGACATACCTCCCATGGAGAAAAGTGCGCATGGTGACTGTTGTATTCAATCCTTATGCAATTTCTGTGTTTCTTTAACACTCTGATAGTCCACAGATTACAGAATGCCACCAGATGTGCATCGGAAACTACTACTGGTCTTACAGGGAACGATCAAAGAATAGACTGTTTGAGAATTACTTCCATGGAGGAAAGTGCGCATGGTGACTGTTGTATTCAATCCCGAGGCAATTTCTGTGTTTCATCAACACTCTGATAGTCTATAGATTACAGAATGCCTCCAGGTGTGCATCGGAAGCTACTACTGGTCTTCCAGGGAACGATCAAAGCGTAGACTGTTTGAGACATTACTCCCACGGAGGAAAGTGCGCATGGTGACTGTTGTATTCAATCCCGATGCAATTTCTGTGTTTCATCAACACTCTGATATTCCACAGATTACAGAATGCCTCCAGATGTGCATCTGAAACTACTACTGGTCTTCCAGGGAACGTTCAAAGCGTAGACTTTCCAGACATTACTTTTATGGAGGAAAGTGCGCATGGTGACTGTTGTATTCAATCCCGATGCAATTTCTGTGTTTAATCAACACTCTGATAGTCCACAGATTACAGAATGCCTCCAGATGTGCATCGGAAACTGCTACTGGTATTCCAGGGAACGATCAAAGAGTAAACCCTTTGAAACATTACTCCCATGGGATAAAGGGCGCATGGTGACTGTTGTATTCAATCCCGATGCAATTTCTGTGTTTCATCAACACTCTGATAGTCCACAGAGTACAGAAAGCCTCCAGATGCGCATCGGAAAGTACTACTGGTCTTCCAGGGAACGATCAAAGCGTAGACTGTTAGAGACATTACTCCCATGGAGGAAAGTGCGCATGGTGACTGTTGTAATCAATCCCGATGCAATTTCTGTGTTTCATGAACACTCTGATAGTCCACAGAGTACAGAATGCATCGAGATGTGCATCGGAAACTACTACTGGTCTTGCAGGGGACGATCAAAGCATAGCCTGTTTGAGAATTACTCCCATGGAGGAAAGTGCGCATGGTGACTGTTGTATTCAATCCCGATGCAATTTCTGTGTTTCATCAACACCCTGATGGTCCACAGTCTTCAGAAAGCCTCCAGATGTTCATCGGAAACTACTACTGGTCTTCCAGGGAACGATCAAAGCGTAGACTGTTTGAGATATTACTCCCATGAGGATACTGCGCATGGAGACTGTTCTATTCAATCCCGATGCAATTTCCGTGGTTCAACACTCTGATAGTCCACAGATTACAGAATGCCACCAGATGTTCATCGGAAAGTACTACTGGTCTTCCAGGGAACGATCAAAGCGTAGACTGTTTGAGACATTACTCCCATGGAGGAAACTGCGCATGAAGACCGTTGTATTCAATCCCGATGCAATTTCTGTGTTTCATCAACACTCTGATAGTCCACAGAGTACAGAAAGCCTCCAGATGTGCTTCGGAAACTAGTACTGGTCTTCCAGGGAACGATCAAAGCGTAGACTGTTAGAGACATTACTCAAATGGAGGAAAGTGCGCATGGTGACTATTGTATTCAATCCCGATGCAATTTCTGTGTTTCATCAACACTCTGATTGACCACAGAGTACAGAAAGCCTCCAGATGTGCATCGGAAACTACTACTGGTCTTCCAGGGATCGATCAAAGCGTAGACTGTTTGAGATATTACTCCCATGAGGATACTGCGCATGAAGACTGTTCTATTCAATCCCGATGCAATTTCCGTGTTTCAACACTCTGATAGTCCACAGATTACAGAATGCCACCAGATGTTCATCGGAAAGTACTACTTGTCTTCCAGGGAACGATCAAAGCGTAGACTGTTTGAGACTTTACTCCCATGGAGGAATGTGCGCATGGTGACAGTTGTATTCAATCCCGATGCAATTTGTGTGTTTCATCAACCCTCTGATAGTCCACAGTGTACAGAAAGCCTCCAGGTGTGCATAGGAAACCACTACTGGTCCTCTGGGGATCGATTAAAGCGTAGACTGTTAGAGACATACTCCCATGGAGGAAAGTGCGCATGGTGACTGTTGTAATCAATCCCGATGCAATTACTGTGTTTCATCAACACCCTGATAGTCTACACATTACAGAATGCCACCAGATGTGCATCGGAAACTACTACTGGTCTTCCAGGGAACGATCAAATCGTAGATTGTTTGAGACATTACTCCCGTGGAGGAAAGTGCGCATGGTGACTGTTGTATTCAATCCGGATCCAATTTCTGTGTTTCATCAACACTCTTATTGTCCACATTTTACAGAATGCCTCCAGATGTGCATCGGAAACTAATACTGGTCTTCCAGGGAACGATCAAAGCGTAGACTATTCGAGACATACCTCCCGTGGAGAAAAGTGCGCATGGTGACTGTTGTATTCAATCCTTATGCAATTTCTGTGTTTCTTTAACACTCTGATAGTCCACAGATTACAGAATGCCACCAGATGTGCATCGGAAACTACTACTGGTCTTACAGGGAACGATCAAAGAATAGACTGTTTGAGAATTACTTCCATGGAGGAAAGTGCGCATGGTGACTGTTGTATTCAATCCCGAGGCAATTTCTGTGTTTCATCAACACTCTGATAGTCTATAGATTACAGAATGCCTCCAGGTGTGCATCGGAAGCTACTACTGGTCTTCCAGGGAACGATCAAAGCGTAGACTGTTTGAGACATTACTCCCACGGAGGAAAGTGCGCATGGTGACTGTTGTATTCAATCCCGATGCAATTTCTGTGTTTCATCAACACTCTGATATTCCACAGATTACAGAATGCCTCCAGATGTGCATCTGAAACTACTACTGGTCTTCCAGGGAACGTTCAAAGCGTAGACTTTCCAGACATTACTTTTATGGAGGAAAGTGCGCATGGTGACTGTTGTATTCAATCCCGATGCAATTTCTGTGTTTAATCAACACTCTGATAGTCCACAGATTACAGAATGCCTCCAGATGTGCATCGGAAACTGCTACTGGTATTCCAGGGAACGATCAAAGAGTAAACCCTTTGAAACATTACTCCCATGGGATAAAGGGCGCATGGTGACTGTTGTATTCAATCCCGATGCAATTTCTGTGTTTCATCAACACTCTGATAGTCCACAGAGTACAGAAAGCCTCCAGATGCGCATCGGAAAGTACTACTGGTCTTCCAGGGAACGATCAAAGCGTAGACTGTTAGAGACATTACTCCCATGGAGGAAAGTGCGCATGGTGACTGTTGTAATCAATGCCGATGCAATTTCTGTGTTTCATGAACACTCTGATAGTCCACAGAGTACAGAATGCATCGAGATGTGCATCGGAAACTACTACTGGTCTTCCAGGGGACGATCAAAGCATAGCCTGTTTGAGAATTACTCCCATGGAGGAAAGTGCGCATGGTGACTGTTGTATTCAATCCCGATGCAATTTCTGTGTTTCATCAACACTCTGATGGTCCACAGTCTTCAGAAAGCCTCCAGATGTTCATCGGAAACTACTACTGGTCTTCCAGGGAACGATCAAAGCGTAGACTATTCGAGACATACCTCCCATGGAGAAAAGTGCGCATAGTGACTGTTGTATTCAATCCTTATGCAATTTCTGTGTTTCTTTAACACTCTGATAGTCCACAGATTACAGAAGGCCACCAGATGTGCATCGAAAACTACTACTGGTCTTACAGGGAACGATCAAAGAATAGACTGTTTGAGAATTACTTCCATGGAGGAAAGTGCGCATGGTGACTGTTGTATTTAATCCCGAGGCAATTTCTGTGTTTCATCAACACTCAGATAGTCCACAGATTACAGAATGCCTCCAGGTGTGCATCGGAAGCTACTACTGGTCTTCCAGGGAACGATCAAAGCGTAGACTGTTTGAGACATTACTCCCACGGAGGAAAGTGCGCATGGTGACTGTTGTATTCAATCCCGATGCAATTTCTGTGTTTCATCAGCACTCTGATATTCCACAGATTACAGAATGCCTCCAGATGTGCATCGGAAACTACTACTGGTCTTCCAGGGAACGATCAAAGCGTAGACGTTCGAGACATTACTTTTATGGAGGAAAGTGCGCATGGTGACTGTTGTATTCAATCCCGATGCAATTTCTGTGTTTCATCAACACTCTGATGGTCCACAGATTACAGAATGCCTCCAGATGTGCATCGGAAACTGCTACTGGTATTCCAGGGAACGATCAAAGCGTAAACTCTTTGAAACACTACTCCCATGTAGGAAAGGGTGCATGGTGACTGTTGTATTCATTCCTGATGCAATTTCTGTGTTTCATCAACACTCTGATAGTCCACAGATTACGGAAAGCCTCCTTATGTGCATCGGAAACTACTACTGGTCTTCCAGGGAACGATCAAAGCGGACACTGTTAGGGACATTACTCCCATGGAGTAAAGTGCGCATGGTGACTGTTGTATTCAATCCCGATGCAATTTCTGTGTTTCATCAACACTCTGGTAGTCCACATATTACAGAATGCCTCCAGATGTGCAATTGAAACTACTACTTGTCTTCCAGGGAACGATCAAAGCGTAGACTGTTTGAGACATTACTCCCATGGAGGAAACTGCGTATGGAGACTGTGGTATTCAATCCCGATGCAATTTCTGTGTTTCATCAACACTCTGATCGTTCACAGATTACAGAATGCCTCCAGATGTGCTTTGGAAGCTGCTACTGGTCTTTCAGGGAACGATCAATGCGTAGACTGTTTGAGACATTACTTTTATGGAGTAAAGTGCGTATGGTGACTGTTGTATTCAATCCCGTTGCAATTTCTGTGTTTCATCAACACTCTGATGGTCCACAGATTACAGAATGCCACCAGATGTGCATCGGAAACTACTACTGGTCTTACAGGGAACGATCAAAGCATAGACTTTTTGAGAATTACTCCCACGGTGGAAAGTGCGCATGTTGACTGTTGTATTCAATCCCGAGGCAATTTCTGTGTTTCATCAACACTCTGATGGTCCACAGATTACGGAAAGCCCCCAGATGTGCATCGGAAACTTCTACTGGTCTTCCAGGGAACGATCAAAGCGTAGACTCTTTGAGACATTACTCCCATGGAGGAAAGTGCGCATGGTGACTGTAGTATTCAATCCCGATGCAATTTCTGTGTTTCATCAACAATCTGATAGGCCACAGATTACAGAATGCCACCAGATGTGCATCGGAAACTACTACTAGTCTTCCAGGGAACGATCAAAGCGTAGACTGTTCGAGACATACCTCCCGTGTAGGAAAGTCCGCATGGTGACTGTTGTATTCATTCCCGATGCAATTTCTGTGTTTCTTTAACACTCTGATAGTCCATAGATTACAGAATGCCACCAGATGTGCATCGGAAACTACTACTGCTCTTCCAGGGAACGATCAAATCGTAGACTGTTTCAGACATTACTCCCGTGTAGGAAAGTGCGCATGGTGACTGTTGTATTCAATCCCGATGTAATTTCTGTGTTTCATCAACACTCTGATACTCCACACATAACAGAAAGCCTCCAGATGTGCATCGGAAACTACTACTGGTCTTCCATGGAACGATCAAAGCGTAGACTGTTTGAGACATTACTCCCATGGAGGAAAGTGCGCATGGTGACTGTTGTATTCAATCCCGATGCAATTTCTGTGTTTCATAAACACTCTGATATTCCACAGATTACAGAATGCCTCCAGATGTGCATCGGAAACTACTACTGGTCTTCCAGGGAACGATCAAAGCGTAGACTGTTGAGACATTACTTTTATGGAGGAATGGGCGCATGGTCACTGTTGTATTCAATCCCGATGCAATTTCTGTGTTTCATCAACACTCTGATAGTCTACAGATTACAGAATGCCTCCAGATGTGCATCGGAAACTGCTACTAGTCTTCCAGTGAACGATCAAAGCGTAAACTCTTTGAAACATTACTCCCATGGGGGAAAGTGCGCATGGTGACTGTTGTATTGAATCCCGATGCAATTTCTGTGTTTCATCAACACTCTGATAGTCCACAGATTACGGAAAGCCTCCGTATGTGCATCGGAAACTACTACTGGTCTTCCAGGGAACGATCAAAGCGTAGACTGTTAGAGACATTACTCCCATGGAGGAAAGTGCGCATGGTGACTGTTGTATACAATCCCGATGCAATTTCTGTGTTTCATCAACACTCTGATAGTCCACAGATTACAGAATGCCTCCAGATGTGCATCGGAAACTGCTACTGGTATTCCAGGGAACGATCAAAGCGTAAACTCTTTGAAACACTACTCCCATGGAGGAAAGTGTGCATGGTGACTGTTGTATTCAGTCCCGATGCAATTTCTGTGTTTCATCAACACTCTGATAGTCCACAGATTACGGAAAGCCTCCGTATGTGCATCGGAAACTACTACTGGTCTTCCAGGGAACGATCAAAGCGGACACTGTTAGAGACATTACTCCCATGGAGTAAAGTGCGCATGGTGACTGTTGTATTCAATCCCGATGCAATTTCTGTGTTTCATCAACACTCTGGTAGTCCACATATTACAGAATGCCTCCAGATGTGCAATTGAAACTACTACTGGTCTTCCAGTGAACGATCAAAGCGTAGACTGTTTGAGACATTACTCCCATGGAGGAAACTGCGTATGGAGACTGTGGTATTCAATCCCGATGCAATTTCTGTGTTTCATCAACACTCTGATAGTCCACAGATTACAGAATGCGTCCAGATGTGTATCGGAAGCTACTACTGGTCTTCCAGGGAACGATCAAAGCGTAGACTGTTTGAGACATTACTTTTATGGAGTAAAGTGCGTATGGTGACTGTTGTATTCAATCCCGTTGCAATTACTGTGTTTCATCAACACCCTGATAGTATACACATTACAGAATGCCACCAGATGTGCATCGGAAACTACTACTGGTCTTACAGGGAACGATCAAAGCATAGACTTTTTGAGAATTACTCCCACGGAGGAAAGTGCGCATGTTGACTGTTGTATTCAATCCCGAGGCAATTTCTGTGTTTCATCAACACTCTGATAGTCCACAGATTACGGAAAGCCCCCAGATGTGCATCGGAAACTTCTACTGGTCTTCCAGGGAACGATCAAAGCGTAGACTCTTTGAGACATTACTCCCATGGAGGAAAGTGCGCATGGTGACTGTTGTATTCAATCCCGATGCAATTTCTGTGTTTCATCAACAATCTGATAGGCCACAGATTACAGAATGCCACCAGATGTGCATCGGAAACTACTACTAGTCTTCCAGGGAACGATCAAAGCGTAGACTGTTCGAGACATACCTCCCGTGTAGGAAAGTGCGCATGGTGACTGTTGTATTCATTCCCGATGCAATTTCTGTGTTTCTTTAACACTCTGATAGTCCATAGATTACTGAATGCCACCAGATGTGCATCGGAAACTACTACTGCTCTTCCAGGGAACGATCAAATCGTAGACTGTTTCAGACATTACTCCCGTGTAGGAAAGTGCGCATGGTGACTGTTGTATTCAATCCCGATGTAATTTCTGTGTTTCATCAACACTCTGATACTCCACACATAACAGAAAGCCTCCAGATGTGCATCGGAAACTACTACTGGTCTTCCATGGAACGATCAAAGCGTAGACTGTTTGAGACATTACTCCCATGGAGGAAAGTGCGCATGGTGACTGTTGTATTCAATCATGATGCAATTTCTGTGTTTCATAAACACTCTGATATTCCACAGATTACAGAATGCCTCCAGATGTGCATCGGAAACTACTACTGGTCTTCCAGGGAACGATCAAAGCGTAGACTGTTGAGACATTACTCTTATGGAGGAATGGGCGCATGGTGACTGTTGTATTCAATCCCGATGCAATTTCTGTGTTTCATCAACACTCTGATAGTCTACAGATTACAGAATGCCTCCAGACGTGCATCGGAAACTGCTACTAGTCTTCCAGTGAACGATCAAAGCGTAAACTCTTTGAAACATTACTCCCATGGGGGAAAGTGCGCATGGTGACTGTTGTATTGAATCCCGATGCAATTTCTGTGTTTCATCAACACTCTGATAGTCCACAGATTACGGAAAGCCTCCGTATGTGCATCGGAAACTACTACTGGTCTTAAAGGGAACGATCAAAGCGTTGACTGTTTCAGACATTACTCCCGTGTAGGAAACTGCGTATGGAGACTGTTGTATTCAATCCCGATGCAATTTCTGTGTTTCATCAACATTCTGATTGTCCACAGATTGCAGAATGCCTCCAGATGTTCATCGCAAGCTACTACTGGTCTTCCAGGGAACGATCAAAGCATAGACTGTTTGAGAATTACTCCCATGGAGGAAAGTGCGCATGGTGACTGTTGTATTCAATCCCGATGCAATTTCTGTGTTTCATCAACACTCTGATAGTCCACAGAGAACAGAAAGCCTCCAGATGTTCATCGGAAACTACTACTGGTCTTCCAGGGAACGATCAAAGAGTAAACCCTTTGAAACATTACTCCCATGGAGGAAAGTGCGCATGGTGGCTGTTGTATTCAATCCCGATGCAATTTCTGTGTTTCATCAACATTCTGATTGTCCACAGATTGCAGAATGCCTCCAGATGTTCATCGCAAACTACTACTGGTCTTCCAGGGAAAGATCAAAGCGTAGGCTGTTTGAGACATTACTCCCATGGAGAAAACTGTGCATGGAAACTCTTGTATTCAACCCCGATGCAATTTCTGTCTTTCATCAACACTCAGATGGTCCACAGTGTACAGCAAGCCTCCAGATGTGCATAGGAAACTATTACTGGTCTTCTGGGGAACGATCAAAGCGTAGACTGTTAGAGACGTTACTCCCATGGAGGAAAGTGCGCATGGTGACTGTTGTATTCAATCCCGTGGTAATTTCTGTATTTCATCAACACTCTGATAGTCCACAGATTACGTAAAGCCCCAGATGTTCATCGGAATCTACCACTGGGCTTCCAGGCAGCGATCAAAGCGCAGACTGTTTGAGACATTACTCCCATGGAGGAAACTGCGCATGGTGACTGTTGTATTCCTTCCCGATCCAATTTCTGTGTTTCATCAACACTCTAATAGTCCACAGATTACAGAATGCCTCCAGATGTTCATCGTAAACTACTACTGGTCTTCCAGGGAACGATCAAATCGTAGACTGTTTGAGACATTACTTTTATGGGGGAATGTGCGCATGGTGACTGTTGTATTCAATCCCGATGCAATTTCTGTGTTTCATCAACACTCTAATAGTCCACAGATTACAGAATGCCTCCAGATGTGCATCGGAAACTACTACTGGTCTTACAGGGAACGATCAAAGCATAGACTGTTTGAGAATAACTCCCATGGAGGAAAGTGCGCATGGTGACTGTTGTTTTCAATCCCGATGCAATTTCTGTGTATCATCAACACTCTGATATTCCACAGATTACAGAATGCCTCCAGATGTGCAACGGAAACTATTACTGGTCTTCCAGGGAACGATCAAAGCGTAGACTTTGGAGACATTACTTTTATGGAGGAATGTGCACATGGTAACTGTTGCATTCAATCCCGATGCAATATCTGTGTTTCATCAACACTCTGATACTCCACAGATTACAGAATGCCTCCAGATGTGCATCGGAAACTGCTACTGGTCTTCCAGGAACGATCAAAGCGTAAACTCATTGAAACATTACTCCCATGGAGGAAAGTGCGCATGGTGACTGTTGTATTCAATCCCGATACAATTTCTGTGTTTCATCAACACTCTGATAGTCCACAGATTACGGAAAGCCTCCGTATGTGGATCGGAAACTACTACTGGTCTTCCAGGGAACGATCAAAGCGTAGACTGTTAGAGACATTACTCCCATGGAGTAACGTGCGCATGGTGACTGTTGTATTCAATCCCGATGGAATTTCTGTGTTTCATCAACACTCTGATATTCCACAGATTACAGAATGCCTCCAGATGTGCAATTGAAACTACTACTGGTCTTCCAGGGAACGATCAAAGCGTAGACTGTTTGAGACATTACTCCCATGGAGGAAACTGCGCATGAAGACCGTTGTATTCAATCCCGATGCAATTTCTGTGTTTCATCAACACTATGATAGTCCACAGAGAACAGAAAGCCTCCAGATGTGCATCGGAAACTACTACTGGTCTTCCAGGGAACGATCAAATCGTAGATTGTTTGAGACATTACTCCTGTGGAGGAAAATGCGCATGGTGACTGTTGTATTCAATCCGGATCCAATTTCTGTGTTTCATCAACACTCTGATAGTCCACATTTTACAGAATGCCTCCAGATGTGCATCGGAAACTACTACTGGTCTTCCAGGGAACGATCGAAGCGTAGACCCTTTGAGACATTACTCCCATGGAGGAAAGTGCGCATGGTGACTGTTGTATTCAATCCCAATGCATTTTCTGTGTTTCATCAACACTCTGATAGGCCACAGATTACAGAATGCCACCAGATGTGCATCGGAAACTACTACTGGTCTTCCATGGAACGATCAAAGCGTAGACTGTTTGAGACATTACTCCCATGGAGGAAATTGCGCATGGTGACTGTTGTATTCAATCATGATGCAATTTCTGTGTTTCATAAACACTCTGATATTCCACAGATTACAGAATGCCTCCAGATGTGCATCGGAAACTACTACTGGTCTTCCAGGGAACGATCAAAGCGTAGACTGTTGAGACATTACTCTTATGGAGGAATGGGCGCATGGTGACTGTTGTATTCAATCCCGATGCAATTTCTGTGTTTCATCAACACTCTGATAGTCTACAGATTACAGAATGCCTCCAGACGTGCATCGGAAACTGCTACTAGTCTTCCAGTGAACGATCAAAGCGTAAACTCTTTGAAACATTACTCCCATGGGGGAAAGTGCGCATGGTGACTGTTGTATTGAATCCCGATGCAATTTCTGTGTTTCATCAACACTCTGATAGTCCACAGATTACGGAAAGCCTCCGTATGTGCATCGGAAACTACTACTGGTCTTAAAGGGAACGATCAAAGCGTTGACTGTTTCAGACATTACTCCCGTGTAGGAAACTGCGTATGGAGACTGTTGTATTCAATCCCGATGCAATTTCTGTGTTTCATCAACATTCTGATTGTCCACAGATTGCAGAATGCCTCCAGATGTTCATCGCAAGCTACTACTGGTCTTCCAGGGAACGATCAAAGCATAGACTGTTTGAGTATTACTCCCATGGAGGAAAGTGCGCATGGTGACTGTTGTATTCAATCCCGATGCAATTTCTGTGTTTCATCAACACTCTGATAGTCCACAGAGAACAGAAAGCCTCCAGATGTTCATCGGAAACTACTACTGGTCTTCCAGGGAACGATCAAAAGGTAAACCCTTTGAAACATTACTCCCATGGAGGAAAGTGCGCATGGTGGCTGTTGTATTCAATCCCGATGCAATTTCTGTGTTTCATCAACATTCTGATTGTCCACAGATTGCAGAATGCCTCCAGATGTTCATTGCAAACTACTACTGGTCTTCCAGGGAAAGATCAAAGCGTAGGCTGTTTGAGACATTACTCCCATGGAGAAAACTGTGCATGGAAACTCTTGTATTCAACCCCGATGCAATTTCTGTCTTTCATCAACACTCAGATAGTCCACAGTGTACAGCAAGCCTCCAGATGTGCATAGGAAACTATTACTGGTCTTCTGGGGAACGATCAAAGCGTAGACTGTTAGAGACGTTACTCCCATGGAGGAAAGTGCGCATGGTGACTGTTGTATTCAATCCCGTGGTAATTTCTGTATTTCATCAACACTCTGATAGTCCACAGATTACGTAAAGCCCCAGATGTTCATCGGAATCTACCACTGGGCTTCCAGGCAGCGATCAATGCGCAGACTGTTTGAGACATTACTCCCATGGAGGAAACTGCGCATGGTGACTGTTGTATTCCTTCCCGATCCAATTTCTGTGTTTCATCAACACTCTAATAGTCCACAGATTACAGAATGCCTCCAGATGTTCATCGTAAACTACTACTGGTCTTCCAGGGAACGATCAAATCGTAGACTGTTTGAGACATTACTTTTATGGGGGAATGTGCGCATGGTGACTGTTGTATTCAATCCCGATGCAATTTCTGTGTTTCGTCAACACTCTAATAGTCCACAGATTACAGAATGCCTCCAGATGTGCATCGGAAACTACTACTGGTCTTACAGGGAACGATCAAAGCATAGACTGTTTGAGAATAACTCCCATGGAGGAAAGTGCGCATGGTGACTGTTGTTTTCAATCCCGATGCAATTTCTGTGTATCATCAACACTCTGATATTCCACAGATTACAGAATGCCTCCAGATGTGCAACGGAAACTATTACTGGTCTTCCAGGGAACGATCAAAGCGTAGACTTTGGAGACATTACTTTTATGGAGGAATGTGCACATGGTAACTGTTGTATTCAATCCCGATGCAATATCTGTGTTTCATCAACACTCTGATACTCCACAGATTACAGAATGCCTCCAGATGTGCATCGGAAACTGCTACTGGTCTTCCAGGAACGATCAAAGCGTAAACTCATTGAAACATTACTCCCATGGAGGAAAGTGCGCATGGTGACTGTTGTATTCAATCCCGATACAATTTCTGTGTTTCATCAACACTCTGATAGTCCACAGATTACGGAAAGCCTCCGTATGTGGATCGGAAACTACTACTGGTCTTCCAGGGAACGATCAAAGCGTAGACTGTTAGAGACATTACTCCCATGGAGTAACGTGCGCATGGTGACTGTTGTATTCAATCCCGATGGAATTTCTGTGTTTCATCAACACTCTGATATTCCACAGATTACAGAATGCCTCCAGATGTGCAATTGAAACTACTACTGGTCTTCCAGGGAACGATCAAAGCGTAGACTGTTTGAGACATTACTCCCATGGAGGAAACTGCGCATGAAGACCGTTGTATTCAATCCCGATGCAATTTCTGTGTTTCATCAACACTATGATAGTCCACAGAGTACAGAAAGCCTCCAGATGTGCATCGGAAACTACTACTGGTCTTCCAGGGAACGATCAAATCGTTGATTGTTTGAGACATAACTCCTATGGAGGAAAGTGCGCATGGTGACTGTTGTATTCAATCCGGATCCAATTTCTGTGTTTCATCAACACTCTGATAGTCCACATTTTACAGAATGCCTCCAGATGTGCATCGGAAACTACTACTGGTTTTCCAGGGAACGATCGAAGCGTAGACTCTTTGAGACATTACTCCCATGGAGGAAAGTGCGCATGGTGACTGTTGTATTCAATCCCAATGCATTTTCTGTGTTTCATCAACACTCTGATAGGCCACAGATTACAGAATGCCACCAGATGTGCATCGGAAACTACTACTGGTCTTCCAGGGAACGATCAAAGCGTAGACTATTCGAGACATACCTCGCGTGGAGAAAAGTGCGCATGGTGACTGTTGTATTCAAACCTTATGCAATTTCTGTGTTTCTTTAACACTCTGATAGTCCACAGATTACAGAATGCCACCAGATGTGCATCGGAAACTACTACTGGTCTTCCAGGGAACGATCAAAGCGTAGACTATTCGAGACATACCTCGCGTGGAGAAAAGTGCGCATGGTGACTGTTGTATTCAAACCTTATGCAATTTCTGTGTTTCTTTAACACTCTGATAGTCCACAGATTACAGAATGCCACCAGATGTGCATCGGAAACTACTACTGGTCTTCCAGGGAACGATCAATCGTAGACTTTCGAGACAATACTTTTATGGAGGAAAGTGCGCATGGTGACTGTTGTATTCAATCCCGATGCAATTTCTGTGTTTCATCAACACTCTGATAGTCCACAGATTACAGAATGCCTCCAGATGTGCATCGGAAACTGCTACTGGTATTCCAGGGAACGATCAAAGCGTAAACTCTTTGAAACATTACTCCCATGGAATAAAGTGCGCATGAAGACTGTTGTAATCAATCCCGATGCAATTTCTGTGTTTCATGAACACTCAGATAGTCCACAGTGTACAGAAAGCACCCAGATGAGCATAGGAAACTATTACTGGTCTTCTGGGGAACGATCAAAGCGTAGACTGTTAGAGACGTTACTCCCATGGAGGAAAGTGCGCATGGTGACTGTTGTATTCAATCCCGAGGCAATTTCTGTGTTTCATCAACACTCTGATAGTCCAGAGATACAGAATGCCTCCAGATGTGCATCGGAAACTACTACTGGCCTTACAGTGAACCATCAAAGCATAGACTGTTTGAGAATTACTCCCATGGAGGAAAGTGCGCATGGTGACTGTTGTATTCAATCCGGATGCAATTTCTGTGTTTCATCAACACTCTGATAGTCCACAGATTAGGGAAAGCCCCCAGATGTGCATCGGAAACTACTACTGGTCTTCCAGTGAACGATCAAAGCGTAGACTGTTTGATACATTACTCCCAAGGAGGAAACTGGGCATAGTGACTGTTGTATTCATTCCCGATGCAATTTCAGTGTTTCATCAACACTCTGATAGTCCACAGATTACAGAATGCCACCAGATGTGCATCGGAAACTACTACATGTCTTCCAGGGAACGATCAAAGCGTAGACTGTTTGAGACTTTACTCCCATGGAGGAATGTGCGCATGGTGACATATTCAATCGCGAGGCAATTTCTGTGTTTCTTCAACACTCTGATAGTCCACAGATTACAGAAAAACCCCAGATGTGCATCGGAATCTACTACTGGTCTTCCAGGGAACGATTAAAGCGTAAACTGTTTGAGACATTACTCCCATGGAGTAAAGTGCGCATGGTGACTGTTGTATTCAATCCCGATGCAATTCCTGTGTTTCATCAACACTCTGGTAGTCCACAGAATACAGAATGCCTCCAGATGTGCAATTGAAACTACTACTGGTCTTCCAGGGAACGATCAAAGCGTAGACTGTTAGTGACATTACTCAAATGGTGGAAAGTGCGCATGGTGACTATTGTATTCAATCCCCATGCAATTTCTTTGTTTGATCAACACTCTGATTGACCACAGAGTACAGAATGCCTCGAGATGTGCATCGGAAACTGCTACTGGTCTTCCAGGGAAAGATCAAAACATAGACTGTTTGAGAATTACTCCCGTGGAGGAAAGTGCGCATGGTGACTGTTGTATTCAATCCCGATGCAATTTCTGTGTTTCATCAACACTCTGATAGTCCACAGATTACAGAATGCCACCAGATGTGCATCGGAAACTACTACTGGCCTTACAGGGAACGATCAAAGCATAGACTGTTTGAGAATTACTCCCATCTAGGAAAGTGCGCATGTTGACTGCTGTATTCAATCCCGAGGCAATTTCTGTGTTTCATCAGCACTCCGATAGTCCACAGATTACAGAAAGCCCCCAGATGTGCATCGTAAACTACTACTGGTCTTCCAGGGAACGATCAAAGCGTAGACTGTTTGAGACATTACTCCCATGGACGTAACTGCGCATGGAGACTGTTGTATTCAATCCCGATGCAATTTCTGTGTTTCATCAACACTCTGATAGTCCACAGATTACAGAATGCCTCCAGATGTTCATCGGAAAGTACTACATGTCTTCCAGGGAACGATCAAATCGTAGACTGTTTGAGACTTTACTCCCATGGAGGAATGTGCGCATGGTGACATATTCAATCGCAAGGCAATTTCTGTGTTTCATCAACACTCTGATAGTCCACAGATTACAGAATAACCCCAGATGTGCATCGGAATCTACTACAGGTCTTCCAGGGAACGATCAAAGCGTAGACTGTTTGAGACATTACTCCCATGGAGGAAACTGCGCATGTGACTGTTGTATTCCTTCCAGATCCAATTTCTGTGTTTCATCAACACTCTAATAGTCCACAGATTACAGAATGCCTCCAGATGTTCATCGTAAACTACTACTGGTCTTCCAGGGAACGATCAAATCGTAGACTGTTTGAGACATTACTTATATGGGGGAATGTGCGCATGATGATTGTTGTATACAATCCCGATGCAATTTCTGTGTTTCATCAACACTCTAATAGTATACACATTACAGAATCCCTCCAGATGTGCATCGGAAACTACTACTGGTCTTCCAGGGAACTATCAAAGCGTAGACTGTTAGAGACATTACTCCCATGGAGTAAAGTGCGCATGGTGACTGTTGTATTCAATCCCGATGCAATTTATGTGTTTCATCAACACTCTGGTAGTCCACAGAATACAGAATGCCTCCAGATGTGCAATTGAAACTACTACTGGTCTTCCAGGGAACGATCAAAGCGTAGACTGTTAGAGACATTACTCAAATGGTGGAAAGTGCGCATGGTGACTATTGTATTCAATCCCGATGCAATTTCTGTGTTTGATCAACACTCTGATTGACCACAGAGTACAGAATGCCTCGAGATGTGCATCGGAAACTTCTACTGGTCTTCCAGCGAAAGATCAAAGCATAGACTGTTTGAGAATTACTCCCGTGGAGGAAAGTGCGCATGGTGACTGTTGTGTTCAATCCCGATGTAATTTCTGTGTTTCATCAACACTCTGATAGCCCACAGTCTTCAGAACGCCTCCAGATGTTCATCGGAAACTACTACTGGTCTTCCAGGGAACGATCAAAGCGTAAACAGTTAGAAACATTACTCCCGTGGAGGAAAGTTCGCATGGTGACTGTTGTATTCAATCCCGATGCAATTTCTGAGTTTCATCAACATTCTGATGGTCCACAGATTACAGAATGCCTCCAGATGTTCATCGTAAACTACTACTGGTCTTCCAGGGAACGATCAAATCGTAGGCTGTTTGAGACATTACTCCCATGGAGGAAACTGCGCATGGAGACTCTTGTATTCAACCCCGATGCAATCTCTGTCTTTCATCAACAATCAGATAGTCCACAGTGTACAGAAAGCATCCAGATGTGCATAGGAAACTATTACTGGTCTTCTGGGTAGCGATCAAAGCGTAGACTGTTAGAGACGTTACTCCCATGGAGGAAAGTGCGCATGGTGACTGTTGTATTCAATCCCGAGGCAATTTCTGTGTTTCATCAACACTCTGATAGTCCAGAGATACAGAATGCCTCCAGATGTGCATCGGAAACTACTACTGGCCTTACAGGGAACCATCAAAGCATAGACTGTTTGAGAATTACTCCCATGGAGGAAAGTGCGCATGGTGACTGTTGTATTCAATCCCGAGGCAATTTCTGTGTTTCATCAACACTCTGATAGTCCAGAGATACAGAATGCCTCCAGATGTGCATCGGAAACTACTACTGGCCTTACAGGGAACCATCAAAGCATAGACTGTTTGAGAATTACTCCCATGGAGGAAAGTGCGCATGGTGACAGTTGTATTCAATCCGGATGCAATTTCTGTGTTTCATCAACACTCTGATAGTCCACAGATTACGGAAAGCCCCCAGATGTGCATCGGAAACTACTACTGGTCTTCCAGGGAACGATCAAAGCGTAGACTGTTTGATACATTACTCCCATGGAGGAAACTGGGCATAGTGACTGTTGTATTCATTCCCGATGCAATTTCTGTGTTTCATCAACACTCTGATAGTCCACAGATTACAGAATGCCACCAGATGTGCATCGGAAACTACTACTGGCCTTACAGGGAACGATCAAAGCATAGACTGTTTGAGAATTACTCCCATGGAGGAAAGTGCGCATGTTGACTGCTGTATTCAATCCCGAGGCAATTTCTGTGTTCCATCAGCACTCCGATAGTCCACAGATTACAGAAAGCCCCCAGATGTGCATCGTAAACTACTACTGGTCTAACAGGGAACGATCAAAGCGTAGACTGTTTGAGACATTACTCCCATGGACATAACTGCGCATGGAGACTGTTGTATTCAATCCCGATGCAATTTCTGTGTTTCATCAACACTCTGATAGTCCACAGATTACAGAATGCCTCCAGATGTTCATCGGAAAGTACTACATGTCTTCCAGGGAACGATCAAAGCGTAGACTGTTTGAGACTTTACTCCCATGGAGGAATGTGCGCATGGTGACATATTCAATCGCGAGGCAATTTCTGTGTTTCATCAACACTCTGATGGTCCACAGATTACAGAGAAACCCCAGATGTGCATCGGAATCTACTACTGTTCTTCCAGGGAACGATCAAAGCGTAGACTGTTTGAGACATTACTCCCATGGAGGAAACTGCGCATGTGACTGTTGTATTCCTTCCCGATCCAATTTCTGTGTTTCATCAACACCCTAATAGTCCACAGATTACAGAATGCCTCCAGATGTTCATCGTAAACTACTACTGGTCTTCCAGAGAACGATCAAATCGTAGACTGTTTGAGACATTACTTATATGGGGGAATGTGCGCATGGTGATTGTTGTATACAATCCCGATGCAATTTCTGTGTTTTATCAACACTCTAATAGTATACACATTACAGAATGCCTCCAGATGTGCATCGGAAACTACTACTGGTCTTCCAGGGAACGATCAAAGCGTAGACTGTTAGAGACATTACTCCCATGGAGTAAAGTGCGCATGGTGACTGTTGTATTCAATCCCGATGCAATTTCTGTGTTTCATCAACACTCTGATAGTCCAGAGATACAGAATGCCTCCAGATGTGCATCGGAAACTACTACTGGCCTTACAGTGAACCATCAAAGCATAGACTGTTTGAGAATTACTCCCATGGAGGAAAGTGCGCATGGTGACTGTTGTATTCAATCCGGATGCAATTTCTGTGTTTCATCAACACTCTGATAGTCAAGAGATTAGGGAAAGCCCCCAGATGTGCATCGGAAACTACTACTGGTCTTCCAGGGAACGATCAAAGCGTAGACTGTTTGAGACATTACTCCCATGGAGGAAACTGCGCATGTGACTGTTGTATTCCTTCCCGATCCAATTTCTGTGTTTCATCAACACTCTAATAGTCCACAGATTACAGAATGCCTCCAGATGTTCATCGTAAACTACTACTGGTCTTCCAGGGAACGATCAAATCGTAGACTGTTTGAGACATTACTTATATGGGGGAATGTGCGCATGGTGATTGTTGTATACAATCCCGATGCAATTTCTGTGTTTTATCAACACTCTAATAGTATACACATTACAGAATGCCTCCAGATGTGCATCGGAAACTACTACTGGTCTTCCGGGGAACGATCAAAGCGTAGACTGTTAGAGACATTACTCCCATGGAGTAAAGTGCGCATGGTGACTGTTGTATTCAATCCCGATGCAATTCCTGTGTTTCATCAACACTCTGGTAGTCCACAGAATACAGAATGCCTCCAGATGTGCAATTGAAACTACTACTGGTCTTCGAGGGAACGATCAAAGCGTAGACTGTTAGAGACATTACTCAAATGGTGGAAAGTGCGCATGGTGACTATTGTATTGAATCCCGATGCAATTTCTGTGTTTCATCAACACTCTGATTGACCACAGAGTACAGAATGCCTCGAGATGTGCATCGGAAACTGCTACTGGTCTTCCAGGGAAGGATCATAGCATAGACTGTTTGAGAATTACTCCCGTGGAGGAAAGTGCGCATGATGACTGTTGTATTCTATCCCGATGCAATTTCTGTGTTTCATCATCACTCTGATATTCCACAGATTACAGAATGCCTCCAGATGTGCATCAGAAACTACTACTGGTCTTCCAGGGAACGATCAAAGCGTAGACTATTCGAGACATACCTCGCGTGGAGAAAAGTGCGCATGGTGACTGTTGTATTCAAACCTTATGCAATTTCTGTGTTTCTTTAACACTCTGATAGTCCACAGATTACAGAATGCCACCAGATGTGCATCGGAAACTACTACTGGCCTTACAGGGAACGATCAAAGAATAGACTGTTTGAGAATTACTTCCATGGAGGAAAGTGCGCATGGTGACTGTTGTATTCAATCCCGAGGCAATTTCTGTGTTTCATCAACACTCCGATAGTCCACAGATTACAGAATGCCTCCAGGTGTGCATCGGAAGCTACTACTGGTCTTCCAGGGAACGATCAAAGCGTAGACTGTTTGAGACATTACTCCCACGGAGGAAAGTGCGCATGGTGACTGTTGTATTCAATCCCGATGCAATTTCTGAGTTTCATCAACACTCTGATATTCCACAGATTACAGAACGCCTCGAGATGTGCATCGGAAACTACTGCTGGTCTTCCAGGGAACGATCAAAGCGTAGACTTTCGAGACATTACTTTTATGGAGGAAAGTGCGCATGGTGACTGTTGTATTCAATCCCGATGCAATTTCTGTGTTTGATCAACACTCTGATAGTCCACAGAGTACAGAATGCCTCGAGATGTGTATCGGAAACTACTACTGGTCTACCAGGGAACGATCAAAGCATAGCCTGTTTGAGAATTACTCCCATGGAGGAAAGTGCGCATGGTGACTGTTGTATTCAATCCCGATGCAATTTCTGTGTTTCATCAACACTCTGATAGTCCACAGTCTTCGGAAAGCCTCCAGATGTTCATCGGAAACTACTACTGGTCTTCAAGGGAACGATCAAACCGTAAACTGTTAGAAACATTACTCCCATGGAGGAAAGTTCGCATGGTGACTGTTGTAATCAATCCCGATGCAATTTCTGAGTTTCATCAACATTCTGATAGTCCACAGATTACAGAATGCCTCCAGATGTTCATCGTAAACTACTACTGGTCTTCCAGGGAACGATCAAAGCATAGGCTGTTTGAGACATTACTCCCATGGAGGAAATTGCGCATGGAGACTCTTGTATTCAACCCCGATGCAATATCTGTCTTTCATCAACACTCTGATAGTCCACAGTGTAGAGAAAGCACCCAGATGTGCATAGGAAACTATTACTGGTCTTCTGGGGAACGATCAAAGCGTAGACTGTTAGAGACGTTACTCCCATGGAGGAAAGTGCGCATGGTGACTGTTGTATTCAATCCCGAGGCAATTTCTGTGTTTCATCAACACTCTGATAGTCCAGAGATACAGAATGCCTCCAGATGTGCATCGGAAACTACTACTGGCCTTACAGTGAACCATCAAAGCATAGACTGTTTGAGAATTACTCCCATGGAGGAAAGTGCGCATGGTGACTGTTGTATTCAATCCCGATGCAATTTCAGTGTTTCATCAACACTCTGATAGTCCACAGATTACAGAATGCCACCAGATGTGCATCGGAAACTACTACTGGCCTTACAGGGAACGATCAAAGCATAGACTGTTTGAGAATTACTCCCATCTAGGAAAGTGCGCATGTTGACTGCTGTATTCAATCCCGAGGCAATTTCTGTGTTTCATCAGCACTCCGATAGTCCACAGATTACAGAAAGCCCCCAGATGTGCATCGTAAACTACTACTGGTCTTCCAGGGAACGATCAAAGCGTAGACTGTTTGAGACATTACTCCCATGGACGTAACTGCGCATGGAGACTGTTGTATTCAATCCCGATGCAATTTCTGTGTTTCATCAACACTCTGATAGTCCACAGATTACAGAATGCCTCCAGATGTTCATCGGAAAGTACTACATGTCTTCCAGGGAACGATCAAAGCGTAGACTGTTTGAGACTTTACTCCCATGGAGGAATGTGCGCATGGTGACATATTCAATCGCGAGGCAATTTCTGTGTTTCATCAACACTCTGATAGTCCACAGATTACAGAAAAACCCCAGATGTGCATCGGAATCTACTACTGGTCTTCCAGGGAACGATCAAAGCGTAGACTGTTAGAGACATTACTCAAATGGTGGAAAGTGCGCATGGTGACTATTGTATTCAATCCCGATGCAATTTCTGTGTTTCATCAACACTCTGATTGACCACAGAGTACAGAATGCCTCGTGATGTGCATCGGAAACTGCTACTGGTGTCCAGGGAAAGATCAAAGCATAGACTGTTTGAGAATTACTCCCGTGGAGGAAAGTGCGCATGGTGACTGTTGTATTCAATCCCGATGCAATTTCTGTGTTTCATCAACACTCTGATAGTCCACAGTCGTCAGAAAGCCTCCAGATGTTCATCGGAAACTACTACTGGTCTTCCAGGGAACGATCAAAGCGTAAACTGTTAGAAACATTACTCCCATGGAGGAAAGTTCGCATGGTGACTGTTGTATTCAATCCCGATGCAATTTCTGAGTTTCATCAACATTCTGATAGTCCACAGATTACAGAATGCCTCCAGATGTTCATCGTAAACTACTACTGGTCTTCCAGGGAACGATCAAATCGTAGGCTGTTTGAGACATTACTCCCATGGAGGAAACTGCGCATGGAGGCTCTTGTATTCAACCCCGATGCAATCTCTGTCTTTCATCAACACTCAGATAGTCCACAGTGTACAGAAAGCATCCAGATGTGCATAGGAAACTATTACTGGTCTTCTGGGTAACGATCAAAGCGTAGACTGTTAGAGACGTTACTCCCATGGAGGAAAGTGCGCATGTTGACTGCTGTATTCAATCCCGAGGCAATTTATGTGTTCCATCAGCACTCCGATAGTCCACAGATTACAGAAAGCCACCAGATGTGCATCGTAAACTACTACTGGTCTAACAGGGAACGATCAAAGCGTAGACTGTTTGAGACATTACTCCCATGGACGTAACTGCGCATGGAGACTGTTGTATTCAATCCCGATGCAATTTCTGTGTTTCATCAACACTCTGATAGTCCACAGATTACAGAATGCCTCCAGATGTTCATCGAAAGTACTACATGTCTTCCAGGGAACGATCAAAGCGTAGACTCTTTGAGACTTTACTCCCATGGAGGAATGTGCGCATGGTGACATATTCAATCGCGAGGCAATTTCTGTGTTTCATCAACACTCTGATTGTCCACAGATTACAGAAAAACCCCAGATGTGCATCGGAATCTACTACTGGTCTTCTAGGGAACGATCAAAGCGTAGACTGTTAGAGACATTACTCCCATGGAGTAAAGTGCGCATGGTGACTGTTGTATTCAATCCCGATGCAATTCCTGTGTTTCATCAACACTCTGGTAGTCCACAGAATACAGAATGCCTCCAGATGTGCAATTGAAACTACTACTGGTCTTCCATGGAACGATCAAAGCGTAGACTGTTAGAGACATTACTCAAATGGTGGAAAGTGCGCATGGTGACTATTGTATTCAATCCCGATGCAATTTCTGTGTTTCATCAACACTCTGATTGACCACAGAGTACAGAATGCCTCGAGATGTGCATCGGAAACTGCTACTGGTCTTCCAGGGAAGGATCAAAGCATAGACTGTTTGAGAATTACTCCCGTGGAGGAAAGTGCGCATGGTGACTGTTGTATTCTATCCCGATGCAATTTCTGTGTTTCATCAACACTCTGATATTCCACAGATTACAGAATGCCTCCAGATGTGCATCAGAAACTACTACTGGTCTTCCAGGGAACGATCAAAACGTAGACTGTTTGAGACATTACTCCCATGGAGGAAACCGCGCATGGAGTCTGTTGTATACAATTCCGATGCAATTTCTGTGTTTCATCAACACTCTGATAGTCCACAGAGTACAGAAAGCCTCCAGATGCGCATCGGAAACTACTACTGGTCTTCCAGGGAACGATCAAAGCGTAGACTGTTAGAGACATTACTCCTATGGAGGAATGTGCGCATGGTGACTGTTGTAATCAATCCCGATGCAATTTCTGTGTTTCATGAACACTCTGATAGTCCACAGAGTACAGAATGCCTCGAGATGTGCATCGGAAACTACTACTGGTCTTCCAGGGAACGATTAAAGCATACACTGCTGGAGAATTACTCCCATGGAGGAAAGTGCGCATGGTGACTGTTGTATTCAATCCCGATGCAGTTTCTGTGTTTCATCAACACTCTGATAGTCCACAGTCTTCAGAAAGCCTCCAGATGTTCATCGGAAACTACTACTGGTCTTTCAGGGAGCGATCAAAGCGTAAACTGTTAGAGACATTACTCCCATGGAGAAAAGTGCGCATGGTGACTGTTGTATTCAATCCCGAGGCAATTTCTGTGTTTCATCAACACTCTGATAGTCCACAGATTACAGAATGCCTCCAGATGTTCATCGGAAAGTACTACTTGTCTTCCAGGGAACGATCAAAGCGTAGACTGTTTGAGACTTTACTCCCATGGAGGAATGTGGGCATGGTGACTGTTGTATTCAATCGCGAGGCAATTTCTGTGTTTCATCAACACTCTGATAGTCCACAGATTACAGAAAAACCCAAGATGTGCATCGGAATCTACTACTGGTCTTCCAGGGAACGATCAAAGCGTAGACTGTTTGAGACATTACTCCCATGGAGGAAACTGCGCATGGTGACTGTTGTATTCCTTCCCGATCCAATTTCTGTGTTTCATCAACACTCTAATAGTCCACAGATTACAGAATGCCTCCAGATGTTCATCGTAAACTACTACTGGTCTTCCAGGGAACGATCAAAGCGTAGACTGTTAGAGACATTACTCCCAAGGAGGAAAGTGCGCATGGTGACTGTTGTATTCAATCACGAGGCAATTTCTGTGTTTCATCAACACTCTGATAGTCCAGAGATACAGAATGCCTTCAGATGTGCATCGGAAACTACTACTGGTCTTACAGGGAACCATCAAAGCATAGACTGTTTGAGAATTACTCCCATGGAGGAAAGTGCGCATGGTGACTGTTGTATTGAATCCCGAGGCAATTTCTGTGTTTCATCAACACTCTGATAGTCCACAGAGAACAGAACGCCTCCAGATGTGCATATTAAACTACTACTGGTCTTCTGGGGAACGATCAAAGCGTAGACTGTTAGAGACATTACTCCCATGGAGGAAACTGCGCATGGTGACTGTTGTATTCCTTCCCGATCCAATTTCTGTGTTTCATCAACACTCTGATAGTCCACAGAGTACAGAAAGCCTCCAGATGTGCATCGGAAACTACTACTGGTCTTCCAGGGAACGATCAAAGCATAGACTGTTAGAGACATTACTCAAATGGAGGAAAGTGCGCATGGTGACTATTGTATTCAATCCGGATGCAATTTCTGTGTTTCATCAACATTCTGATAGTCCACAGTCTTCAGAAAGCCTCCAGATGTGCATATTAAACTACTACTGGTCTTCTGGGGAACGATCAAAGCGTAGACTGTTAGAGACATTACTCCCATGGAGGAAAGTGCGCATGGTAACTGTTGTATTGAATCCCGAGGCAATTTCTGTGTTTCATCAACACTCTGATAGTCCACAGATTACAGAAAGCCCCCAGATGTGCATCGGAATCTACTACTGGTCTTCCAGGGAACGATCAAAGCGTAGACTGTTTGAGACATTACTCCCATGGAGGAAACTGCGCATGGTGACTGTTGTATTCATTAACCATGCAGTTTCTGTGTTTCATCAACACTCTGATAGTCCACAGATTACAGAATTTCTCCAGATGCGTATCGGAAACTACTACTCGTCTTACAGGGAACGATCAAAGCATAGACTGTTTGAGAATTACTCCCATGGAGGAAAGTGCGCATGGTGACTGTTGTATTCAATCCACGATGCAATCTCTGTGTTTCGTCTACACTCTGATAGTCCGCAGATTACGGAAAGCCCCCAGATGTGCATCAGAAACTACTACTGGTCTTCCAGGGAACGAGCAAAGCGTAGACTGTTAGAGACATTACTCAAATGGAGGAAAGTGCGCATGGTGACTATTGTATTCAATCCCGATGCAATTTCTGTGTTTCATCAACACTCTGATCGACCACAGAGTACAGAATGCCTCGAGATGTGCATCGGAAACTGCTACTGGTCTTCCAGGGAACGATCGAAGCATAGACTGTTTGAGACATTACTCCCATGGACGAAACTGCGCATGGAGACTGTTGTATTCAATCCCGATGCAATTTCTATGTTTCATCAGCACTCTGATAGTCCACAGATTACAGAATGCCTCCAGATGTTCATCGGAAAGTACTACTTGTCTTCCAGGGAACGATCAAAGCGTAGACTGTTTGAGACTTTACTCCCATGGAGGAATGTGGGCATGGTGACTGTTGTATTCAATCGCGAGGCAATTTCTGTGTTTCATCAACACTCTGATAGTCCACAGATTACAGAAAAACCCAAGATGTGCATCGGAATCTACTACTGGTCTTCCAGGGAACGATCAAAGCGTAGACTGTTTGAGACATTACTCCCATGGAGGAAACTGCGCATGGTGACTGTTGTATTCCTTCCCGATCCAATTTCTGTGTTTCATCAACACTCTAATAGTCCACAGATTACAGAATGCCTCCAGATGTTCATCGTAAACTACTACTGGTCTTCCAGGGAACGATCAAAGCGTAGACTGTTAGAGACATTACTCCCAAGGAGGAAAGTGCGCATGGTGACTGTTGTATTCAATCACGAGGCAATTTCTGTGTTTCATCAACACTCTGATAGTCCAGAGATACAGAATGCCTTCAGATGTGCATCGGAAACTACTACTGGTCTTACAGGGAACCATCAAAGCATAGACTGTTTGAGAATTACTCCCATGGAGGAAAGTGCGCATGGTGACTGTTGTATTGAATCCCGAGGCAATTTCTGTGTTTCATCAACACTCTGATAGTCCACAGAGAACAGAACGCCTCCAGATGTGCATATTAAACTACTACTGGTCTTCTGGGGAACGATCAAAGCGTAGACTGTTAGAGACATTACTCCCATGGAGGAAACTGCGCATGGTGACTGTTGTATTCCTTCCCGATCCAATTTCTGTGTTTCATCAACACTCTGATAGTCCACAGAGTACAGAAAGCCTCCAGATGTGCATCGGAAACTACTACTGGTCTTCCAGGGAACGATCAAAGCATAGACTGTTAGAGACATTACTCAAATGGAGGAAAGTGCGCATGGTGACTATTGTATTCAATCCGGATGCAATTTCTGTGTTTCATCAACATTCTGATAGTCCACAGTCTTCAGAAAGCCTCCAGATGTGCATATTAAACTACTACTGGTCTTCTGGGGAACGATCAAAGCGTAGACTGTTAGAGACATTACTCCCATGGAGGAAAGTGCGCATGGTAACTGTTGTATTGAATCCCGAGGCAATTTCTGTGTTTCATCAACACTCTGATAGTCCACAGATTACAGAAAGCCCCCAGATGTGCATCGGAATCTACTACTGGTCTTCCAGGGAACGATCAAAGCGTAGACTGTTTGAGACATTACTCCCATGGAGGAAACTGCGCATGGTGACTGTTGTATTCATTAACCATGCAGTTTCTGTGTTTCATCAACACTCTGATAGTCCACAGATTACAGAATTTCTCCAGATGCGTATCGGAAACTACTACTCGTCTTACAGGGAACGATCAAAGCATAGACTGTTTGAGAATTACTCCCATGGAGGAAAGTGCGCATGGTGACTGTTGTATTCAATCCACGATGCAATCTCTGTGTTTCGTCTACACTCTGATAGTCCGCAGATTACGGAAAGCCCCCAGATGTGCATCAGAAACTACTACTGGTCTTCCAGGGAACGAGCAAAGCGTAGACTGTTAGAGACATTACTCAAATGGAGGAAAGTGCGCATGGTGACTATTGTATTCAATCCCGATGCAATTTCTGTGTTTCATCAACACTCTGATCGACCACAGAGTACAGAATGCCTCGAGATGTGCATCGGAAACTGCTACTGGTCTTCCAGGGAACGATCGAAGCATAGACTGTTTGAGACATTACTCCCATGGACGAAACTGCGCATGGAGACTGTTGTATTCAATCCCGATGCAATTTCTATGTTTCATCAGCACTCTGATAGTCCACAGATTACAGAATGCCTCCAGATGTTCATCGGAAAGTACTACATGTCTTCCAGGGAACGATCAAAGCGTAGACTCTTTGAGACATTACTCCCATGGAGGAATGTGCGCATGGTGACATATTCAATCGCGAGGCAATTTCTGTGTTTCATCAACACTCTGATGGTCCACAGATTACAGAAAAACCCCAGATGTGCATCGGAATCTACTACTGGTCTTCTAGGGAGCGATCAAAGCGTAGACTGTTTGAGACATTACTCCCATGGAGGAAACTGCGCATGTGACTGTTGTATTCCTTCCCGATCCAATTTCTGTGTTTCATCAACACTCTAATAGTCCACAGATTACAGAATGCCTCCAGATGTTCATCGTAAACTACTACTGGTCTTCCAGGGAACGATCAAATCGTAGACTGTTTGAGACATTACTTATATGGGGGAATGTGCGCATGGTGATTGTTGTATACAATCCCGATGCAATTTCTGAGTTCTATCAACACTCTAATAGTATACACATTACAGAATGCCTCCAGATGTGCATCGGAAACTACTACTGGTCTTCCAGGGAACGATCAAAGCGTAGACTGTTAGAGACATTACTCCCATGGAGTAAAGTGCGCATGGTGACTGTTGTATTCAATCCCGATGCAATTCCTGTGTTTCATCAACACTCTGGTAGTCCACAGAATACAGAATGCCTCCAGATGTGCAATTGAAACTACTACTGGTCTTCCAGGGAATGATCAAAGCGTAGACTGTTAGAGACATTACTCCTATGGAGGAATGTGCGCATGGTGACTGTTGTAATCAATCCCGATGCAATTTCTGTGTTCATGAACACTCTGATAGTCCACAGAGTACAGAATGCCTCGAGATGTGCATCGGAAACTACTACTGGTCTTCCAGGGAACGATTAAAGCATACACTGCTGGAGAATTACTCCCATGGAGGAAAGTGCGCATGGTGACTGTTGTATTCAATCCCGATGCAATTTCTGTGTTTCATCAACACTCTGATAGTCCACAGTCTTCAGAAAGCCTCCAGATGTTCATCGGAAACTACTACTGGTCTTTCAGGGAGCGATCAAAGCGTAAACTGTTAGAAACATTACTCCCATGGAGAAAAGTGCGCATGGTGGCTGTTGTATTCAATCCCGATGCAATTTCAGTGTTTCATCAACACTCTGATAGTCCACAGACTACAGAATGCCACCAGATGTGCATCGGAATCTACTACTGGCCTTACAGGGAACGATCAAAGCGTAGACTGTTTGAGACATTAGTCCCGTGGAGGAAAGTGCGCATGGTGACTGTTGTATTCAATCCCGAGGCAATTTCTGTGTTTCATCAACACTCTGATAGTCCACAGATTACAGAATGCCTCCAGATGTTCATCGGAAAGTACTACTTGTCTTCCAGGGAACGATCAAAGCGTAGACTGATTGAGACTTTACTCCCATGGAGGAATGTGGGCATGGTGACTGTTGTATTCAATCCCGAGGCAATTTCTGTGTTTCATCAACACTCTGATAGTCCAGAGATACAGAATGCCTCCAGATGTGCATCGGAAACTACTACTGGTCTTACAGGGAACCATCAAAGCATAGACTGTTTGAGAATTACTCCCATGGAGGAAAGTGCGCATGGTGACTGTTGTATTGAATCCCGAGGCAATTTCTGTGTTTCATCAACACTCTGATAGTCCACAGAGAACAGAACGCCTCCAGATGTGCATATTAAACTACTACTGGTCTTCTGGGGAACGATCAAAGCGTAGACTGTTAGAGACATTACTCCCATGGAGGAAACTGCGCATGGTGACTGTTGTATTCCTTCCCGATCCAATTTCTGTGTTTCATCAACACTCTGATAGTCCACAGAGTACAGAAAGCCTCCAGATGTGCATCGGAAACTACTACTGGTCTTCCAGGGAACGATCAAAGCATAGACTGTTAGAGACATTACTCAAATGGAGGAAAGTGCGCATGGTGACTATTGTATTCAATCCGGATGCAATTTCTGTGTTTCATCAACATTCTGATAGTCCACAGTCTTCAGAAAGCCTCCAGATGTGCATATTAAACTACTACTGGTCTTCTGGGGAACGATCAAAGCGTAGACTGTTAGAGACATTACTCCCATGGAGGAAAGTGCGCATGGTAACTGTTGTATTGAATCCCGAGGCAATTTCTGTGTTTCATCAACACTCTGATAGTCCACAGATTACAGAAAGCCCCCAGATGTGCATCGGAATCTACTACTGGTCTTCCAGGGAACGATCAAAGCGTAGACTGTTTGAGACATTACTCCCATGTAGGAAACTGCGCATGGTGACTGTTGTATTCATTAACCATGCAGTTTCTGTGTTTCATCAACACTCTGATAGTCCACAGATTACAGAATTTCTCCAGATGCGTATCGGAAACTACTACTCGTCTTACAGGGAACGATCAAAGCATAGACTGTTTGAGAATTACTCCCATGGAGGAAAGTGCGCATGGTGACTGTTGTATTCAATCCACGATGCAATCTCTGTGTTTCGTCTACACTCTGATAGTCCGCAGATTACGGAAAGCCCCCAGATGTGCATCAGAAACTACTACTGGTCTTCCAGTGAACGATTAAAGCGTAGACTGTTTGAGACATTACTCCCATGGAGGAAACTGCGCATGGTGACTGTTGTATTCATTAACCATGCAGTTTCTGTGTTTCATCAACACTCTGATAGTCCACAGATTACAGAATTTCTCCAGATGCGTATCGGAAACTACTACTGGTCTTACAGAGAACGATCAAAGCATAGACTGTTTGAGAATTACTCCCATGGAGGAAAGTGCGCATGGTGACTGTTGTATTCAATCGCGAGGCAATTTCTGTGTTTCATCAACACTCTGATAGTCCACAGATTACGGAAAGCCCCCAGATGTGCATCAGAAACTACTACTGGTCTTCCAGGGAACGAGCAAAGCGTAGACTGTTAGAGACATTACTCAAATGGAGGAAAGTGCGCATGGTGACTATTGTATTCAATCCCGATGCAATTTCTGTGTTTCATCAACACTCTGATCGACCACAGAGTACAGAATGCCTCGAGATGTGCATCGGAAACTGCTACTGGTCTTCCAGGGAACGATCGAAGCATAGACTGTTTGAGACATTACTCCCATGGACGAAACTGCACATGGAGATTGTTGTATTCAATCCCGATGCAATTTCTGTGTTTCATCAGCACTCTGATAGTCCACAGATTACAGAATGCCTCCAGATGTTCATCGGAAAGTACTACATGTCTTCCAGGGAACGATCAAAGCGTAGACTCTTTGAGACTTTACTCTCATGGAGGAATGTGCGCATGGTGACATATTCAATCGCGAGGCAATTTCTGTGTTTCATCAACACTCTGATGGTCCACAGATTACAGAAAAACCCCAGATGTGCATCGGAATCTACTACTGGTCTTCTAGGGAGCGATCAAAGCGTAGACTGTTTGAGACATTACTCCCATGGAGGAAACTGCGCATGTGACTGTTGTATTCCTTCCCGATCCAATTTCTGTGTTTCATCAACACTCTAATAGTCCACAGATTACAGAATGCCTCCAGATGTTCATCGTAAACTACTACTGGTCTTCCAGGGAACGATCAAATCGTAGACTGTTTGAGACATTACTTATATGGGGGAATGTGCGCATGGTGATTGTTGTATACAATCCCGATGCAATTTCTGAGTTTTATCAACACTCTAATAGTATACACATTACAGAATGCCTCCAGATGTGCATCGGAAACAACTACTGGTCTTCCAGGGAACGATCAAAGCGTAGACTGTTAGAGACATTACTCCCATGGAGTAAAGTGCGCATGGTGACTGTTGTATTCAATCCCGATGCAATTCCTGTGTTTCATCAACACTCTGGTAGTCCACAGAATACAGAATGCCTCCAGATGTGCAATTGAAACTACTACTGGTCTTCCAGGGAACGATCAAAGCGTAGACTGTTAGAGACATTACTCCTATGGAGGAATGTGCGCATGGTGACTGTTGTATTCAATCCCGATGCAATTTCTGTGTTTCATCAACACTCTGATAGTCCACAGTCTTCAGAAAGCCTCCAGATGTTCATCGGAAACTACTACTGGTCTTTCAGGGAGCGATCAAAGCGTAAACTGTTAGAAACATTACTCCCATGGAGAAAAGTGCGCATGGTGGCTGTTGTATTCAATCCCGATGCAATTTCAGTGTTTCATCAACACTCTGATAGTCCACAGATTACAGAATGCCACCAGATGTGCATCGGAAACTACTACTGGCCTTACAGGGAACGATCAAAGCGTAGACTGTTTGAGACATTAGTCCCGTGGAGGAAAGTGCGCATGGTGACTGTTGTATTCAATCCCGAGGCAATTTCTGTGTTTCATCAACACTCTGATAGTAAACAGATTACAGAATGCCTCCAGATGTTCATCGGAAAGTACTACTTGTCTTCCAGGGAACGATCAAAGCGTAGACTGATTGAGACTTTACTCCCATGGAGGAATGTGGGCATGGTGACTGTTGTATTCAATCGCGAGGCAATTTCTGTGTTTCATCAACACTCTGATAGTCCACAGATTACAGAAAAACCCAAGATGTGCATCGGAATCTACTACTGGTCTTCCAGGGAACGATCAAAGCGTAGACTGTTTGAGACATTACTCCCATGGAGGAAACTGCGCATGGTGACTGTTGTATTCAATCCCGATGCAATTTCTGTGTATCATCAACACTCTGATATTCCACAGATTACAGAATGCCTCCAGATGTGCATCGGAAACTATTGCTGGTCTTCCAGGGAACGATCAAAGCGTAGACTTTTGAGACACTACTTTTATGGAGGAATGTGCGCATTGTGACTGTTGTATTCAATCCCGATGCAATTTCTGTGTTTCATCAACACTCTGATACTCCACAGATTACAGAATGCCTCCAGATGTGCATCGGAAACTGCTACTGGTCTTCCAGGAACGATCAAAGCGTAAACTCTTTGAAACATTACTCCCATGGAGGAAAGTGCGCATGGTGACTGTTGTATTCAATCCCGATGCAATTTCTGTGTTTCATCAACACTCTGATAGTCCACAGATTACGGAAAGCCTCCGTATGTGCATCGGAAACTACTACTGGTCTTCCAGGGAACGATCAAAGCGTAGACTGTTAGAGACATTACTCCCAAGGAGGAAAGTGCGCATGGTGACTGTTGTATTCAATCCCGAGGCAATTTCTGTGTTTCATCAACACTCTGATAGTCCAGAGATACAGAATGCCTCCAGATGTGCATCGGAAACTACTACTGGTCTTCCAGGGAACGATCAAAGCATAGACTGTTAGAGACATTACTCAAATGGAGGAAAGTGCGCATGGTGACTATTGTATTCAATCCGGATGCAATTTCTGTGTTTCATCAACATTCTGATAGTCCACAGATTACAGAAAGCCCCCAGATGTGCATCGGAATCTACTACTGGTCTTCCAGGGAAGGATCAAAGCGTAGACTGTTTGAGACATTACTCCCATGGAGGAAACTGCGCATGGTGACTGTTGTATTCATTCCCCATGCAATTTCTGTGTTTCATCAACACTCTGATAGTCAACAGATTACAGAATTTCTCCAGATGCGTATCGGAAACTACTACTCGTCTTACAGGGAACGATCAAAGCATAGACTGTTTGAGAATTACTCCCATGGAGGAAAGTGCGCATGGTGACTGTTGTATTCAATCCACGATGCAATTTCTGTGTTTCGTCTACACTCTGATAGTCCGCAGATTACGGAAAGCCCCCAGATGTGCATCAGAAACTACTACTGGTCTTCCAGGGAACGAGCAAAGCGTAGACTGTTAGAGACATTACTCAAATGGAGGAAAGTGCGCATGGTGACTATTGTATTCAATCCCGATGCAATTTCTGTGTTTCATCAACACTCTGATCGACCACAGAGTACAGAATGCCTCGAGATGTGCATCGGAAACTGCTACTGGTCTTCCAGGGAACGATCGAAGCATAGACTGTTTGAGACATTACTCCCATGGACGAAACTGCGCATGGAGACTGTTGTATTCAATCCCGATGCAATTTCTGTGTTTCATCAGCACTCTGATAGTCCACAGATTACAGAATGCCTCCAGATGTTCATCGGAAAGTACTACATGTCTTCCAGGGAACGATCAAAGCGTAGACTCTTTGAGACTTTACTCCCATGGAGGAATGTGCGCATGGTGACATATTCAATCGCGAGGCAATTTCTGTGTTTCATCAACACTCTGATGGTCCACAGATTACAGAAAAACCCCAGATGTGCATCGGAATCTACTACTGGTCTTCTAGGGAGCGATCAAAGCGTAGACTGTTTGAGACATTACTCCCATGGAGGAAACTGCGCATGTGACTGTTGTATTCCTTCCCGATCCAATTTCTGTGTTTCATCAACACTCTAATAGTCCACAGATTACAGAATGCCTCCAGATGTTCATCGTAAACTACTACTGGTCTTCCAGGGAACGATCAAATCGTAGACTGTTTGAGACATTACTTATATGGGGGAATGTGCGCATGGTGATTGTTGTATACAATCCCGATGCAATTTCTGAGTTTTATCAACACTCTAATAGTATACACATTACAGAATGCCTCCAGATGTGCATCGGAAACTACTACTGGTCTTCCAGGGAATGATCAAAGCGTAGACTGTTAGAGACATTACTCCCATGGAGTAAAGTGCGCATGGTGACTGTTGTATTCAATCCCGATGCAATTCCTGTGTTTCATCAACACTCTGGTAGTCCACAGAATACAGAATGCCTCCAGATGTGCAATTGAAACTACTACTGGTCTTCCAGGGAACGATCAAAGCGTAGACTGTTAGAGACATTACTCCTATGGAGGAATGTGCGCATGGTGACTGTTGTAATCAATCCCGATGCAATTTCTGTGTTTCATGAACACTCTGATAGTCCACAGAGTACAGAATGCCTCGAGATGTGCATCGGAAACTACTACTGGTCTTCCAGGGAACGATTAAAGCATACACTGCTGGAGAATTACTCCCATGGAGGAAAGTGCGCATGGTGACTGTTGTATTCAATCCCGATGCAATTTCTGTGTTTCATCAACACTCTGATAGTCCACAGTCTTCAGAAAGCCTCCAGATGTTCATCGGAAACTACTACTGGTCTTTCAGGGAGCGATCAAAGCGTAAACTGTTAGAAACATTACTCCCATGGAGAAAAGTGCGCATGGTGGCTGTTGTATTCAATCCCGATGCAATTTCAGTGTTTCATCAACACTCTGATAGTCCACAGATTACAGAATGCCACCAGATGTGCATCGGAAACTACTACTGGCCTTACAGGGAACGATCAAAGCGTAGACTGTTTGAGACATTAGTCCCGTGGAGGAAAGTGCGCATGGTGACTGTTGTATTCAATCCCGAGGCAATTTCTGTGTTTCATCAACACTCTGATAGTCCACAGATTACAGAATGCCTCCAGATGTTCATCGGAAAGTACTACTTGTCTTCCAGGGAACGATCAAAGCGTAGACTGATTGAGACTTTACTCCCATGGAGGAATGTGGGCATGGTGACTGTTGTATTCAATCGCGAGGCAATTTCTGTGTTTCATCAACACTCTGATAGTCCACAGATTACAGAAAAACCCAAGATGTGCATCGGAATCTACTACTGGTCTTCCAGGGAACGATCAAAGCGTAGACTGTTTGAGACATTACTCCCATGGAGGAAACTGCGCATGGTGACTGTTGTATTCAATCCCGATGCAATTTCTGTGTATCATCAACACTCTGATATTCCACAGATTACAGAATGCCTCCAGATGTGCATCGGAAACTATTGCTGGTCTTCCAGGGAACGATCAAAGCGTAGACTTTTGAGACATTACTTTTATGGAGGAATGTGCGCATTGTGTCTGTTGTATTCAATCCCGATGCAATTTCTGTGTTTCATCAACACTCTGATACTCCACAGATTACAGAATGCCTCCAGATGTGCATCGGAAACTGCTACTGGTCTTCCAGGAACGATCAAAGCGTAAACTCTTTGAAACATTACTCCCATGGAGGAAAGTGCGCATGGTGACTGTTGTATTCAATCCCGATGCAATTTCTGTGTTTCATCAACACTCTGATAGTCCACAGTCTTCAGAAAGCCTCCAGATGTTCATCGGAAACTACTACTGGTCTTTCAGGGAGCGATCAAAGCGTAAACTGTTAGAAACATTACTCCCATGGAGAAAAGTGCGCATGGTGGCTGTTGTATTCAATCCCGATGCAATTTCAGTGTTTCATCAACACTCTGATAGTCCACAGATTACAGAATGCCACCAGATGTGCATCGGAAACTACTACTGGCCTTACAGGGAACGATCAAAGCGTAGACTGTTTGAACCATTAGTCCCGTGGAGGAAAGTGCGCATGGTGACTGTTGTATTCAATCCCGAGGCAATTTCTGTGTTTCATCAACACTCTGATAGTAAACAGATTACAGAATGCCTCCAGATGTTCATCGGAAAGTACTACTTGTCTTCCAGGGAACGATCAAAGCGTAGACTGATTGAGACTTTACTCCCATGGAGGAATGTGGGCATGGTGACTGTTGTATTCAATCGCGAGGCAATTTCTGTGTTTCATCAACACTCTGATAGTCCACAGATTACAGAAAAACCCAAGATGTGCATCGGAATCTACTACTGGTCTTCCAGGGAACGATCAAAGCGTAGACTGTTTGAGACATTACTCCCATGGAGGAAACTGCGCATGGTGACTGTTGTATTCAATCCCGATGCAATTTCTGTGTATCATCAACACTCTGATATTCCACAGATTACAGAATGCCTCCAGATGTGCATCGGAAACTATTGCTGGTCTTCCAGGGAACGATCAAAGCGTAGACTTTTGAGACACTACTTTTATGGAGGAATGTGCGCATTGTGACTGTTGTATTCAATCCCGATGCAATTTCTGTGTTTCATCAACACTCTGATACTCCACAGATTACAGAATGCCTACAGATGTGCATCGGAAACTGCTACTGGTCTTCCAGGAACGATCAAAGCGTAAACTCTTTGAAACATTACTCCCATGGAGGAAAGTGCGCATGGTGACTGTTGTATTCAATCCCGATGCAATTTCTGTGTTTCATCAACACTCTGATAGTCCACAGATTACGGAAAGCCTCCGTATGTGCATCGGAAACTACTACTGGTCTTCCAGGGAACGATCAAAGCGTAGACTGTTAGAGACATTACTCCCAAGGAGGAAAGTGCGCATGGTGACTGTTGTATTCAATCCCGAGGCAATTTCTGTGTTTCATCAACACTCTGATAGTCCAGAGATACAGAATGCCTCCAGATGTGCATCGGAAACTACTACTGGTCTTCCAGGGAACGATCAAAGCATAGACTGTTAGAGACATTACTCAAATGGAGGAAAGTGCGCATGGTGACTATTGTATTCAATCCGGATGCAATTTCTGTGTTTCATCAACATTCTGATAGTCCACAGATTACAGAAAGCCCCCAGATGTGCATCGGAATCTACTACTGGTCTTCCAGGGAAGGATCAAAGCGTAGACTGTTTGAGACATTACTCCCATGGAGGAAACTGCGCATGGTGACTGTTGTATTCATTCCCCATGCAATTTCTGTGTTTCATCAACACTCTGATAGTCAACAGATTACAGAATTTCTCCAGATGCGTATCGGAAACTACTACTCGTCTTACAGGGAACGATCAAAGCATAGACTGTTTGAGAATTACTCCCATGGAGGAAAGTGCGCATGGTGACTGTTGTATTCAATCCACGATGCAATTTCTGTGTTTCGTCTACACTCTGATAGTCCGCAGATTACGGAAAGCCCCCAGATGTGCATCAGAAACTACTACTGGTCTTCCAGGGAACGAGCAAAGCGTAGACTGTTAGAGACATTACTCAAATGGAGGAAAGTGCGCATGGTGACTATTGTATTCAATCCCGATGCAATTTCTGTGTTTCATCAACACTCTGATCGACCACAGAGTACAGAATGCCTCGAGATGTGCATCGGAAACTGCTACTGGTCTTCCAGGGAACGATCGAAGCATAGACTGTTTGAGACATTACTCCCATGGACGAAACTGCGCATGGAGACTGTTGTATTCAATCCCGATGCAATTTCTGTGTTTCATCAGCACTCTGATAGTCCACAGATTACAGAATGCCTCCAGATGTTCATCGGAAAGTACTACATGTCTTCCAGGGAACGATCAAAGCGTAGACTCTTTGAGACTTTACTCCCATGGAGGAATGTGCGCATGGTGACATATTCAATCGCGAGGCAATTTCTGTGTTTCATCAACACTCTGATGGTCCACAGATTACAGAAAAACCCCAGATGTGCATCGGAATCTACTACTGGTCTTCTAGGGAGCGATCAAAGCGTAGACTGTTTGAGACATTACTCCCATGGAGGAAACTGCGCATGTGACTGTTGTATTCCTTCCCGATCCAATTTCTGTGTTTCATCAACACTCTAATAGTCCACAGATTACAGAATGCCTCCAGATGTTCATCGTAAACTACTACTGGTCTTCCAGGGAACGATCAAATCGTAGACTGTTTGAGACATTACTTATATGGGGGAATGTGCGCATGGTGATTGTTGTATACAATCCCGATGCAATTTCTGAGTTTTATCAACACTCTAATAGTATACACATTACAGAATGCCTCCAGATGTGCATCGGAAACTACTACTGGTCTTCCAGGGAATGATCAAAGCGTAGACTGTTAGAGACATTACTCCCATGGAGTAAAGTGCGCATGGTGACTGTTGTATTCAATCCCGATGCAATTCCTGTGTTTCATCAACACTCTGGTAGTCCACAGAATACAGAATGCCTCCAGATGTGCAATTGAAACTACTACTGGTCTTCCAGGGAACGATCAAAGCGTAGACTGTTAGAGACATTACTCCTATGGAGGAATGTGCGCATGGTGACTGTTGTAATCAATCCCGATGCAATTTCTGTGTTTCATGAACACTCTGATAGTCCACAGAGTACAGAATGCCTCGAGATGTGCATCGGAAACTACTACTGGTCTTCCAGGGAACGATTAAAGCATACACTGCTGGAGAATTACTCCCATGGAGGAAAGTGCGCATGGTGACTGTTGTATTCAATCCCGATGCAATTTCTGTGTTTCATCAACACTCTGATAGTCCACAGTCTTCAGAAAGCCTCCAGATGTTCATCGGAAACTACTACTGGTCTTTCAGGGAGCGATCAAAGCGTAAACTGTTAGAAACATTACTCCCATGGAGAAAAGTGCGCATGGTGGCTGTTGTATTCAATCCCGATGCAATTTCAGTGTTTCATCAACACTCTGATAGTCCACAGATTACAGAATGCCACCAGATGTGCATCGGAAACTACTACTGGCCTTACAGGGAACGATCAAAGCGTAGACTGTTTGAGACATTAGTCCCGTGGAGGAAAGTGCGCATGGTGACTGTTGTATTCAATCCCGAGGCAATTTCTGTGTTTCATCAACACTCTGATAGTCCACAGATTACAGAATGCCTCCAGATGCTCATCGGAAAGTACTACTTGTCTTCCAGGGAACGATCAAAGCGTAGACTGATTGAGACTTTACTCCCATGGAGGAATGTGGGCATGGTGATTGTTGTATTCAATCGCGAGGCAATTTCTGTGTTTCATCAACACTCTGATAGTCCACAGATTACAGAAAAACCCTAGATGTGCATCGGAATCTACTACTGGTCTTCCAGGGAACGATCAAAGCGTAGACTGTTTGAGACATTACTCCCATGGAGGAAACTGCGCATGGTGACTGTTGTATTCAATCCCGATGCAATTTCTGTGTATCATCAACACTCTGATATTCCACAGATTACAGAATGCCTCCAGATGTGCATCGGAAACTATTGCTGGTCTTCCAGGGAACGATCAAAGCGTAGACTTTTGAGACATTACTTTTATGGAGGAATGTGCGCATTGTGACTGTTGTATTCAATCCCGATGCAATTTCTGTGTTTCATCAACACTCTGATACTCCACAGATTACAGAATGCCTCCAGATGTGCATCGGAAACTGCTACTGGTCTTCCAGGAACGATCAAAGCGTAAACTCTTTGAAACATTACTCCCATGGAGGAAAGTGCGCATGGTGACTGTTGTATTCAATCCCGATGCAATTTCTGTGTTTCATCAACACTCTGATAGTCCACAGTCTTCAGAAAGCCTCCAGATGTTCATCGGAAACTACTACTGGTCTTTCAGGGAGCGATCAAAGCGTAAACTGTTAGAAACATTACTCCCATGGAGAAAAGTGCGCATGGTGGCTGTTGTATTCAATCCCGATGCAATTTCAGTGTTTCATCAACACTCTGATAGTCCACAGATTACAGAATGCCACCAGATGTGCATCGGAAACTACTACTGGCCTTACAGGGAACGATCAAAGCGTAGACTGTTTGAGACATTAGTCCCGTGGAGGAAAGTGCGCATGGTGACTGTTGTATTCAATCCCGAGGCAATTTCTGTGTTTCATCAACACTCTGATAGTAAACAGATTACAGAATGCCTCCAGATGTTCATCGGAAAGTACTACTTGTCTTCCAGGGAACGATCAAAGCGTAGACTGATTGAGACTTTACTCCCATGGAGGAATGTGGGCATGGTGACTGTTGTATTCAATCGCGAGGCAATTTCTGTGTTTCATCAACACTCTGATAGTCCACAGATTACAGAAAAACCCAAGATGTGCATCGGAATCTACTACTGGTCTTCCAGGGAACGATCAAAGCGTAGACTGTTTGAGACATTACTCCCATGGAGGAAACTGCGCATGGTGACTGTTGTATTCAATCCCGATGCAATTTCTGTGTATCATCAACACTCTGATATTCCACAGATTACAGAATGCCTCCAGATGTGCATCGGAAACTATTGCTGGTCTTCCAGGGAACGATCAAAGCGTAGACTTTTGAGACACTACTTTTATGGAGGAATGTGCGCATTGTGACTGTTGTATTCAATCCCGATGCAATTTCTGTGTTTCATCAACACTCTGATACTCCACAGATTACAGAATGCCTCCAGATGTGCATCGGAAACTGCTACTGGTCTTCCAGGAACGATCAAAGCGTAAACTCTTTGAAACATTACTCCCATGGAGGAAAGTGCGCATGGTGACTGTTGTATTCAATCCCGATGCAATTTCTGTGTTTCATCAACACTCTGATAGTCCACAGATTACGGAAAGCCTCCGTATGTGCATCGGAAACTACTACTGGTCTTCCAGGGAACGATCAAAGCGTAGACTGTTAGAGACATTACTCCCAAGGAGGAAAGTGCGCATGGTGACTGTTGTATTCAATCCCGAGGCAATTTCTGTGTTTCATCAACACTCTGATAGTCCAGAGATACAGAATGCCTCCAGATGTGCATCGGAAACTATTACTGGTCTTCCAGGGAACGATCAAAGCATAGACTGTTAGAGACATTACTCAAATGGAGGAAAGTGCGCATGGTGACTATTGTATTCAATCCGGATGCAATTTCTGTGTTTCATCAACATTCTGATAGTCCACAGATTACAGAAAGCCCCCAGATGTGCATCGGAATCTACTACTGGTCTTCCAGGGAAGGATCAAAGCGTAGACTGTTTGAGACATTACTCCCATGGAGGAAACTGCGCATGGTGACTGTTGTATTCATTCCCCATGCAATTTCTGTGTTTCATCAACACTCTGATAGTCAACAGATTACAGAATTTCTCCAGATGCGTATCGGAAACTACTACTCGTCTTACAGGGAACGATCAAAGCATAGACTGTTTGAGAATTACTCCCATGGAGGAAAGTGCGCATGGTGACTGTTGTATTCAATCCACGATGCAATTTCTGTGTTTCGTCTACACTCTGATAGTCCGCAGATTACGGAAAGCCCCCAGATGTGCATCAGAAACTACTACTGGTCTTCCAGGGAACGAGCAAAGCGTAGACTGTTAGAGACATTACTCAAATGGAGGAAAGTGCGCATGGTGACTATTGTATTCAATCCCGATGCAATTTCTGTGTTTCATCAACACTCTGATCGACCACAGAGTACAGAATGCCTCGAGATGTGCATCGGAAACTGCTACTGGTCTTCCAGGGAACGATCGAAGCATAGACTGTTTGAGACGTTACTCCCATGGACGAAACTGCGCATGGAGACTGTTGTATTCAATCCCGATGCAATTTCTGTGTTTCATCAGCACTCTGATAGTCCACAGATTACAGAATGCCTCCAGATGTTCATCGGAAAGTACTACATGTCTTCCAGGGAACGATCAAAGCGTAGACTCTTTGAGACTTTACTCCCATGGAGGAATGTGCGCATGGTGACATATTCAATCGCGAGGCAATTTCTGTGTTTCATCAACACTCTGATGGTCCACAGATTACAGAAAAACCCCAGATGTGCATCGGAATCTACTACTGGTCTTCTAGGGAGCGATCAAAGCGTAGACTGTTTGAGACATTACTCCCATGGAGGAAACTGCGCATGTGACTGTTGTATTCCTTCCCGATCCAATTTCTGTGTTTCATCAACACTCTAATAGTCCACAGATTACAGAATGCCTCCAGATGTTCATCGTAAACTACTACTGGTCTTCCAGGGAACGATCAAATCGTAGACTGTTTGAGACATTACTTATATGGGGGAATGTGCGCATGGTGATTGTTGTATACAATCCCGATGCAATTTCTGAGTTTTATCAACACTCTAATAGTATACACATTACAGAATGCCTCCAGATGTGCATCGGAAACTACTACTGGTCTTCCAGGGAATGATCAAAGCGTAGACTGTTAGAGACATTACTCCCATGGAGTAAAGTGCGCATGGTGACTGTTGTATTCAATCCCGATGCAATTCCTGTGTTTCATCAACACTCTGGTAGTCCACAGAATACAGAATGCCTCCAGATGTGCAATTGAAACTACTACTGGTCTTCCAGGGAACGATCAAAGCGTAGACTGTTAGAGACATTACTCCTATGGAGGAATGTGCGCATGGTGACTGTTGTAATCAATCCCGATGCAATTTCTGTGTTTCATGAACACTCTGATAGTCCACAGAGTACAGAATGCCTCGAGATGTGCATCGGAAACTACTACTGGTCTTCCAGGGAACGATTAAAGCATACACTGCTGGAGAATTACTCCCATGGAGGAAAGTGCGCATGGTGACTGTTGTATTCAATCCCGATGCAATTTCTGTGTTTCATCAACACTCTGATAGTCCACAGTCTTCAGAAAGCCTCCAGATGTTCATCGGAAACTACTACTGGTCTTTCAGGGAGCGATCAAAGCGTAAACTGTTAGAAACATTACTCCCATGGAGAAAAGTGCGCATGGTGGCTGTTGTATTCAATCCCGATGCAATTTCAGTGTTTCATCAACACTCTGATAGTCCACAGATTACAGAATGCCACCAGATGTGCATCGGAAACTACTACTGGCCTTACAGGGAACGATCAAAGCGTAGACTGTTTGAGACATTAGTCCCGTGGAGGAAAGTGCGCATGGTGACTGTTGTATTCAATCCCGAGGCAATTTCTGTGTTTCATCAACACTCTGATAGTCCACAGATTACAGAATGCCTCCAGATGTTCATCGGAAAGTACTACTTGTCTTCCAGGGAACGATCAAAGCGTAGACTGATTGAGACTTTACTCCCATGGAGGAATGTGGGCATGGTGACTGTTGTATTCAATCGCGAGGCAATTTCTGTGTTTCATCAACACTCTGATAGTCCAAAGATTACAGAAAAACCCAAGATGTGCATCGGAATCTACTACTGGTCTTCCAGGGAACGATCAAAGCGTAGACTGTTTGAGACATTACTCCCATGGAGGAAACTGCGCATGGTGACTGTTGTATTCAATCCCGATGCAATTTCTGTGTTTCATCAACACTCTGATATTCCACAGATTACAGAATGCCTCCAGATGTGCATCGGAAACTATTGCTGGTCTTCCAGGGAACGATCAAAGCGTAGACTTTTGAGACATTACTTTTATGGAGGAATGTGCGCATTGTGACTGTTGTATTCAATCCCGATGCAATTTCTGTGTTTCATCAACACTCTGATACTCCACAGATTACAGAATGCCTCCAGATGTGCATCGGAAACTGCTACTGGTCTTCCAGGAACGATCAAAGCGTAAACTCTTTGAAACATTACTCCCATGGAGGAAAGTGCGCATGGTGACTGTTGTATTCAATCCCGATGCTATTTCTGTGTTTCATCAACACTCTGATAGTCCACAGATTACGGAAAGCCTCCGTATGTGCATCGGAAACTACTACTGGTCTTCCAGGGAACGATCAAAGCGTAGACTGTTAGAGACATTACTCCCAAGGAGGAAAGTGCGCATGGTGACTGTTGTATTCAATCCCGAGGCAATTTCTGTGTTTCATCAACACTCTGATAGTCCAGAGATACAGAATGCCTCCAGATCTGCATCGGAAACTACTACTGGTCTTCCAGGGAACGATCAAAGCATAGACTGTTAGAGACATTACTCAAATGGAGGAAAGTGCGCATGGTGACTATTGTATTCAATCCGGATGCAATTTCTGTGTTTCATCAACATTCTGATAGTCCACAGATTACAGAAAGCCCCCAGATGTGCTTCGGAATCTACTACTGGTCTTCCAGGGAAGGATCAAAGCGTAGACTGTTTGAGACATTACTCCCATGGAGGAAACTGCGCATGGTGACTGTTGTATTCATTCCCCATGGAATTTCTGTGTTTCATCAACACTCTGATAGTCAACAGATTACAGAATTTCTCCAGATGCGTATCGGAAACTACTACTCGTCTTACAGGGAACGATCAAAGCATAGACTGTTTGAGAATTACTCCCATGGAGGAAAGTGCGCATGGTGACTGTTGTATTCAATCCACGATGCAATGTCTGTGTTTCGTCTACACTCTGATAGTCCGCAGATTACGGAAAGCCCCCAGATGTGCATCAGAAGCTACTACTGGTCTTCCAGTGAACGATTAAAGCGTAGACTGTTTGAGACATTACTCCCATGGAGGAAACTGCGCATGGTGACTGTTGTATTCATTAACCATGCATTTTCTGTGTTTCATCAACACTCTGATAGTCCACAGATTACAGAATTTCTCCAGATGCGTATCGGAAACTACTACTGGTCTTACAGAGAACGATCAAAGCATAGACTGTTTGAGAATTACTCCCATGGAGTAAAGTGCACATGGTGACTGTTGTATTCAATCGCGAGGCAATTTCTGTGTTTCATCAACACTCTGATAGTCCACAGATTACGGAAAGCCCCCAGATGTAAATCAAAAACTACTACTGGTCTTCCAGGGAACGAGCAAAGCGTAGACTGTTAGAGACATTACTCAAATGGAGGAAAGTGCGCATGGTGACTATTGTATTCAATCCCGATGCAATTTCTGTGTTTCATCAACACTCTGATTGACCACAGAGTACAGAATGCCTCGAGATGTGCTTCGGAAACTACTACTGGTCTTACAGGGAACGATCAAAGCATAGACTGTTTGAGAATTACTCCCATGGAGGAAAGTGCGCATGGTGACTGTTGTATTCAATCCCGATGCAATTTCTGTGTATCATCAACACTCTGATATTCCACAGATTACAGAATGCCTCCAGACGTGCATCGGAAACTATTACTGGTCTTCCAGGGAACGATCAAAGCGTAGACTTTTGAGACATTACTTTTATGGAGGAATGTGCGCACGGTGACTGTTGTATTCAATCCCGATGCAATTTCTGTGTTTCATCAACACTCTGATACTCCACAGATTACAGAATACCTCCAGATGTGCATCGGAAACTGCTACTGGTCTTCCAGGAACGATCAAAGCGTAAACTCTTTGAAACATTACTCCCATGGAGGAAAGTGCGCATGGTGGCTGTTGTATTCAATCCCGATGCAATTTCTGTGTTTCATCAACACTCTGATAGTCCACAGATTACGGAAAGCCTCCGTATGTGCATCGGAAACTACTACTGGTCTTCCAGGGAACGATCAAAGCGTAGACAGTTAGAGACATTACTCCCATGGAGTAAAGTGCGCAAGGTGACTGTTGTATTTAATCCCGATGCAATTTCTGTGTTTCATCAACACTCTGGTAGTCCACAGAATACAGAATGCCTCCTGATGTGCAATTGAAACTACTACTGGTCTTCCAGGGAACGATCAAAGCGTAGACTGTTTGAGACATTACTCCCACGGAGGAAGCTGCGCATGGAGACCGTTGTATTCGATCCCGATGCAATTTCTGTGTTTCATCAACACTCTGATAGTCCACAGACTCCAGATGTGCATCGGAAACTACTACTGGTCTTCCAGGGAACGATCAAAGCGTAGACTGTTAGAGACATTACTCAAATGGAGGAAAGTGCGCATGGTGACTATTGTATACAATCCCGATGCAATTTCTGTGTTTCATCAACACTCTGATTGACCACAGAGTACAGAATGCCTCGAGATGTGCATCGGAAACTGCTACTGGTCTTCCAGGGAACGATCAAAGCATAGACTGTTTGAGAATTACTCCCATGGAGGAAACTGCGCATGGTGACTGTTGTATATCTTCCCGATCCAATTTCTGTGTTTCATCAACACTCTAATAGTCCACAGATTACAGAATGCCTCCAGATGTTCATCGTAAACTACTACTGGTCTTCCAGGGAACGATCAAATCGTAGACTGTTTGAGACATTACTTATAAGGGGGAATGTGCGCATGGTGACTGTTGTATTCAATCCCGATGCAATTTCTGTGTTTCATCAACATTCTGATAGTCCACAGATTACAGAATGCCGTGAGATGTGCATCGGAAACTGCTACTGGTCTTCCAGGGAACGATCAAAGCATAGACTGTTTGAGAATTAATCCCATGGAGGAAAGTGCGCATGGTGACTGTTGTATTCAATCCCGATGCAATTTCTGTGTTTCATCAACACTCTGATAGTCCACAGATTACAGAAAGCCCCCAGATGTGCATCGGAATCTACTACTGGTCTTCCAGGGAACGATCAAAGCCTAAACTGTTAGAGACATTACTCCCATGGAGGAAAGTTCGCATGGTGACTGTTGTATTCAATCCCGATGCAATTTCTGTGTTTCATCAACATTCTCATAGTCCGCAGTCTTCAGAATGCCTCCAGATGTGCATCGGAAACTATTACTGGCCTTCCAGGGAACGATCAAAGCGTAGACTTTTGAGACATTACTTTTATGGAGGAATGTGCGCTTAGTGACTGTTGTATTCAATCCCGATGCAATTTCTGTGTTTCATCAACACTCCGATACTCCACAGATTACAGAATGCCACCAGATGTTCAACGGAAAGTACTACTTGTTTTCCAGGGAACGATCAAAGCGTAGACTGTTTGAGACATTACTCCCACGGAGGAAGCTGCGCATGGAGACCGTTGTATTCAATCCCGATGCAATTTCTGTGTTTCATCAACACTCTGATAGTCCACAGACTCCAGATGTGCATCGGAAACTACTACTGGTCTTCCAGGGAACGATCAAAGCGTAGACTGTTAGAGACATTACTCTAATGGAGAAAAGTGCGCATGGTGACTATTGTATACAATCCCGATGCAATTTCTGTGTTTCATCAACACTCTGATTGACCACAGAGTACAGAATGCCTCGAGATGTGCATCGGAAACTGCTACTGGTCTTCCAGGGAACGATCAAAGCATAGACTGTTTGAGAATTACTCCCATGGAGGAAAGTGCGCATGGTGACTGTTGTATTCAATCCCGATGCAATTTCTGTGTTTCATCAACACTCTGATAGTCCACAGAGAACAGAAGCCTCCAGATGTGCATCGGAAACTACTACTGGTCTTCCAGGGAACGATCAAAGCCTAAACTGTTAGAGACATTACTCCCATGGAGGAAAGTTCGCATGGTGACTGTTGTATTCAATCCCGATGCAATTTCTGTGTTTCATCAACATTCTGATAGTCCACAGATTACAGAATGCCGTGAGATGTGCATCGGAAACTGCTACTGGTCTTCCAGGGAACGATCAAAGCATAGACTGTTTGAGAATTAATCCCATGGAGGAAAGTGCGCATGGTGACTGTTGTATTCAATCCCGATGCAATTTCTGTGTTTCATCAACACTCTGATAGTCCACAGATTACAGAAAGCCCCCAGATGTGCATCGGAATCTACTACTGGTCTTCCAGGGAACGATCAAAGCCTAAACTGTTAGAGACATTACTCCCATGGAGGAAAGTTCGCATGGTGACTGTTGTATTCAATCCCGATGCAATTTCTGTGTTTCATCAACATTCTCATAGTCCGCAGTCTTCAGAATGCCTCCAGATGTGCATCGGAAACTATTACTGGCCTTCCAGGGAACGATCAAAGCGTAGACTTTTGAGACATTACTTTTATGGAGGAATGTGCGCTTAGTGACTGTTGTATTCAATCCCGATGCAATTTCTGTGTTTCATCAACACTCCGATACTCAACAGATTACAGAATGCCTCCAGATGTTCAACGGAAAGTACTACTTGTTTTCCAGGGAACGATCAAAGCGTAGACTGTTTGAGACTTTACTCCCATGGAGGAATGTGCGCATGGTGACTGTTGTATTCAATCGAGAGGCAATTTCTGTGTTTCATCAACACTCTGATAGTCCACAGAGTACAGAAAGCCTCCAGATGTGCATCGGAAACTACTACTGGTCTTCCAGGGAACGATCAAAGCGGAGACTGTTAGAGACATTACTCCCATGGAGTAAAGTGCGCATGGTGACTGTTGTATTCAATCCCGATGCAATTTCTGTGTTTCATCAACACTCTGGTAGTCCACAGAATACAGAATGCCTCCAGATGTGCAATTGAAACTACTACTGGTCTTCTGGGGAACGATCAAAGCGTAGACTGTTTGAGACATTACTCCCATGGAGGAAACTGCCCATGGAGACCGTTGTATTCAATCCCGATGCAATTTCTGTGTTTCATCAACACTCTGATAGTCCACAGAGTACAGAAAGCCTCCAGATGTGCATCGGAAACTACTACTGGTCTTCCAGGGAACGATCAAAGCGTAGACTGTTTGAGACATTACTCAAATGGAGGAAAGTGCACATGGTGACTGTTGAATTCATACCCGATGCAATTTCTGTATTTCATCAACACTCTGATTGACCACAGAGTACAGAATGCCTCGAGATGTGCATCGGAAACTGCTACTGGTCTTCCAGGGAACGATCAAAGCATAGACTGTTTGAGAATTACTCCCATGGAGGAAAGTGTGCATGGTGACTGTTGTATTCAATCCCGATGCAATTTCTGTGTTTCATCAACACTCTGATAGTCCACAGAGAACAGAAAGCCTCCAGATGTGCATCGGAAACTACTACTGGTCTTCCAGGGAACGATCAAAGCCTAAACTGTTAGAGACATTACTCCCATGGAGGAAAGTTCGCATGGTGACTGTTGTATTCAATCCCGATGCAATTTCTGTGTTTCATCAATATTCTGGTAGTCCACAGATTACAGAATGCCTGGAGATGTGCATCGGAAACTGCTACTGGTCTTCCAGGGAACGATCAAAGCATAGACTGTTTGAGAATTAATCCCATGGAGGAAAGTGCGCATGGTGACTGTTGTATTCAATCCCGATGCAATTTCTGTGTTTCATCAACACTCTGATAGTCCACAGAGAACGGAAAGCCTCCAGATGTGCATCGGAAACTACTACTGGTCTTCCAGGGAACGATCAAAGCCTAAACTGTTAGAGACATTACTCCCATGGAGGAAAGTTCGCATGGTGACTGTTGTATTCAATCCCGATGCAATTTCTGTGTTTCATCAACATTATCATAGTCCACAGTCTTCAGAAAGCCTCCAGATGTGCATATTAAACTACTACTGGTCTTCTGGGGAACGATTAAAGCGTAGACTGTTAGAGACATTACTCCCATGGAGTAAAGTGCGCATGGTAACTGTTGTATTCAATCCCGAGGCAATTTCTGTGTTTCATCAACACTCTGATAGTCCACAGATTATAGAAAGCCCCCAGATGTGCATCGGAATCTACTACTGGTCTTCCAGGGAACGATCAAAGCGTAGACTGTTTGTGACATTACTCCCATGGAGGAAACTGCGCATAGTGACTGTTGTATTCATTCCCCATGCAATTTCTGTGTTTCATCATCACTCTGATAGTCAACAGATTACAGAATTTCTTCAGATGCGTATCGGTAACTACTACTGGTCTTACAGGGAACTATCAAAGCATAGACTGTTTGAGAATTACTCCCACGGAGGAAAGTGCGCATGGTGACTGTTGTATTCAATCCCGATGGAATTTCTATGTTTCATCAACACTCTGATAGTCCACACATTACGGAAAGCCCCCAGATGTGCATCAGAAACTACTACTGTTCTTCCAGGGAACGATCAAAGCGTAGACTGTTTGAGACATTACTCCCATGGAGGAAACTGCGCATTGTGACTGTTGTATTCATTCCCGATGCAATTTCTGTGTTTCATCAACACTCTGATAGTCCACAGATTACAGAATGCCACCAGATGTGCATCGGAAACTACTACTGGTCTTACAGGGAACGATCAAAGCATAGACTGCTTGAGAATTACTCCCATGGACGAAACTGCGCATGGAGACTCTTGTATTCAATCCCGATGCAATTTCTGTGTTTCATCAACACTCTGATAGTCCACAGATTACAGAATGCCTCCAGATGTTCAACGGAAGTACTACTTGTTTTCCAGGGAACGATCAAAGCGTAGACTGTTTGAGACTTTACTCCCATGGAGGAATGTGCGCATGGTGACTGTTGTATTCAATCGCGAGGCAATTTCTGTGTTTCATCAACACTCTGATAGTCCACAGATTACAGAAAAACCCCAGATGTGCATCGGAATCTACTAATGGTCTTCCAGGGATCGATCAAAGCGTAGACTGTTTGAGACATTACTCCTATGGAGGGAACTGTGCATGGTGACTGTTGTATTCCTTCCCGATCCAATTTCTGTGTTTCATCAACACTCTGATAGTCCACAGAGTACAGAAAGCCTCCAGATGTGCATCGGAAACTACTACTGATCTTCCAGGGAACGATCAAAGCATAGACTGCTTGAGAATTACTCCCATGGACGAAACTGCGCATGGAGACTCTTGTATTCAATCCCGATGCAATTTCTGTGTTTCATCAACACTCTGATTGACCACAGAGTACAGAATGCCTCGAGATGTGCATCGGAAACTGCTACTGGTCTTCCAGGGAACGATCAAAGCATAGACTGTTTGAGAATTACTCCCATGGAGGAAAGTGCGCATGGTGACTGTTGTATTCAATCCCGATGCAATTTCTGTGTTTCATCAACACTCTGATAGTCCACAGATTACAGAAAGCCCCCAGATGTGCATCGGAATCTACTACTGGTCTTCCAGGGAACGATCAAAGCCTAAACTGTTAGAGACATTACTCCCATGGAGGAAAGTTCGCATGGTGACTGTTGTATTCAATCCCGATGCAATTTCTGTGTTTCATCAACATTCTCATAGTCCGCAGTCTTCAGAATGCCTCCAGATGTGCATCGGAAACTATTACTGGCCTTCCAGGGAACGATCAAAGCGTAGACTTTTGAGACATTACTTTTATGGAGGAATGTGCGCTTAGTGACTGTTGTATTCAATCCCGATGCAATTTCTGTGTTTCATCAACACTCCGATACTCCACAGATTACAGAATGCCTCCAGATGTTCAACGGAAAGTACTACTTGTTTTCCAGGGAACGATCAAAGCGTAGACTGTTTGAGACATTACTCCCACGGAGGAAGCTGCGCATGGAGACCGTTGTATTCAATCCCGATGCAATTTCTGTGTTTCATCAACACTCTGATAGTCCACAGACTCCAGATGTGCATCGGAAACTACTACTGGTCTTCCAGGGAACGATCAAAGCGTAGACTGTTAGAGACATTACTCAAATGGAGGAAAGTGCGCATGGTGACTATTGTATACAATCCCGATGCAATTTCTGTGTTTCATCAACACTCTGATTGACCACAGAGTACAGAATGCCTCGAGATGTGCATCGGAAACTGCTACTGGTCTTCCAGGGAACGATCAAAGCATAGACTGTTTGAGAATTACTCCCATGGAGGAAAGTGCGCATGGTGACTGTTGTATTCAATCCCGATGCAATTTCTGTGTTTCATCAACACTCTGATAGTCCACAGAGAACAGAAGCCTCCAGATGTGCATCGGAAACTACTACTGGTCTTCCAGGGAACGATCAAAGCCTAAACTGTTAGAGACATTACTCCCATGGAGGAAAGTTCGCATGGTGACTGTTGTATTCAATCCCGATGCAATTTCTGTGTTTCATCAACATTCTGATAGTCCACAGATTACAGAATGCCGTGAGATGTGCATCGGAAACTGCTACTGGTCTTCCAGGGAACGATCAAAGCATAGACTGTTTGAGAATTAATCCCATGGAGGAAAGTGCGCATGGTGACTGTTGTATTCAATCCCGATGCAATTTCTGTGTTTCATCAACACTCTGATAGTCCACAGATTACAGAAAGCCCCCAGATGTGCATTGGAATCTAGTACTGGTCTTCCAGGGAACGATCAAAGCCTAAACTGTTAGAGACATTACTCCCATGGAGGAAAGTTCGCATGGTGACTGTTGTATTCAATCCCGATGCAATTTCTGTGTTTCATCAACATTCTCATAGTCCGCAGTCTTCAGAATGCCTCCAGATGTGCATCGGAAACTATTACTGGCCTTCCAGGGAACGATCAAAGCGTAGACTTTTGAGACATTACTTTTATGGAGGAATGTGCGCTTAGTGACTGTTGTATTCAATCCCGATGCAATTTCTGTGTTTCATCAACACTCCGATACTCCACAGATTACAGAATGCCTCCAGATGTTCAACGGAAAGTACTACTTGTTTTCCAGGGAACGATCAAAGCGTAGACTGTTTGAGACTTTACTCCCATGGAGGAATGTGCGCATGGTGACTGTTGTATTCAATCGAGAGGCAATTTCTGTGTTTCATCAACACTCTGATAGTCCACAGAGTACAGAAAGCCTCCAGATGTGCATCGGAAACTACTACTGGTCTTCCAGGGAACGATCAAAGCGGAGACTGTTAGAGACATTACTCCCATGGAGTAAAGTGCGCATGGTGACTGTTGTATTCAATCCCGATGCAATTTCTGTGTTTCATCAACACTCTGGTAGTCCACAGAATACAGAATGCCTCCAGATGTGCAATTGAAACTACTACTGGTCTTCTGGGGAACGATCAAAGCGTAGACTGTTTGAGACATTACTCCCATGGAGGAAACTGCCCATGGAGACCGTTGTATTCAATCCCGATGCAATTTCTGTGTTTCATCAACACTCTGATAGTCCACAGAGTACAGAAAGCCTCCAGATGTGCATCGGAAACTACTACTGGTCTTCCAGGGAACGATCAAAGCGTAGACTGTTTGAGACATTACTCAAATGGAGGAAAGTGCACATGGTGACTGTTGAATTCAATCCCGATGCAATTTCTGTATTTCATCAACACTCTGATTGACCACAGAGTACAGAATGCCTCGAGATGTGCATCGGAAACTGCTACTGGTCTTCCAGGGAACGATCAAAGCATAGACTGTTTGAGAATTACTCCCATGGAGGAAAGTGTGCATGGTGACTGTTGTATTCAATCCCGATGCAATTTCTGTGTTTCATCAACACTCAGATAGTCCACAGAGAACAGAAAGCCTCCAGATGTGCATCGGAAACTACTACTGGTCTTCCAGGGAACGATCAAAGCCTAAACTGTTAGAGACATTACTCCCATGGAGGAAAGTTCGCATGGTGACTGTTGTATTCAATCCCGATGCAATTTCTGTGTTTCATCAACACTCTGATAGTCCACAGATTACAGAATGCCACCAGATGTGCATCGGAAACTACTACTGGTCTTACAGGGAACGATCAAAGCATAGACTGCTTGAGAATTACTCCCATGGACGAAACTGCGCATGGAGACTCTTGTATTCAATCCCGATGCAATTTCTGTGTTTCATCAACACTCTGATAGTCCACAGATTACAGAATGCCTCCAGATGTTCAACGGAAAGTACTACTTGTTTTCCAGGGAACGATCAAAGCGTAGTCTGTTTGAGACTTTACTCCCATGGAGGAATGTGCGCATGGTGACTGTTGTATTCAATCGCGAGGCAATTTCTGTGTTTCATCAACACTCTGATAGTCCACAGATTACAGAAAAACCCCAGATGTGCATCGGAATCTACTAATGGTCTTCCAGGGATCGATCAAAGCGTAGACTGTTTGAGACATTACTCCTATGGAGGGAACTGCGCATGGTGATTGTTGTATTCCTTCCCGATCCAATTTCTGTGTTTCATCAACACTCTGATAGTCCACAGAGTACAGAAAGCCTCCAGATGTGCATCGGAAACTACTACTGGTCTTCCAGGAAACGATCAAAGCGTAGACTGTTAGAGACATTACTCAAATGGAGGAAAGTGCGCATGGTGACTATTGTATTCAATCCCGATGCAATTTCTGTGTTTCATCAACACTCTGATTGACCACAGAGTACAGAATGCCTCGAGATGTGCATCGGATACTGCTACTGGTCTTCCATGGAACGATCAAAGCACAGACGGTTTGAGAATTACTCACATGGAGGAAAGTGCGCATGGTGACTGTTGTATTCAGTCCCGATGCAATTTCTGTGTTTCATCAACACTCTGATAGTCCACAGAGAACAGAAAGCCTCCAGATTTGCATCGGAAACTACTACTGGTCTTCCAGGGAACGATCAAAGCCCAAACTGTTAGAGACATTACTCCCATTGAGGAAAGTGCGCATAATGACTGTTGTATTCAATCCCAATGCAATTTCTGTGTTTCATCAACATTCTGATAGTCCGCAGATTACAGAATGCCCTCAGATGTTCATCGTAAACCACTACTGATCTTTCAGGGAACGATCAAAGCGTAGACTGTTTGAGACATTACTCCCATGGACGAAACTGCGCATGGAGACTGTTGTATTCAATCCCTATGCAATTTCTGTGTTTCATCAACACTCTGATAGTCCACAGATTACAGAATGCCTCCAGATGTTCATCGGAAAGTACTACGTGTCTTCCAGGGAACGATCAAAGCGTAGACTGTTTGAGACTTTACTCCCACGGAGGAATGTGCGCATGGTGACTGTTGTATTCAATCGCGAGGCAATTTCTGTGTTTCATCAACACTCTGATAGTCCACAGATTACGGAAAAACCCCAGATGTGCATCGGAATCTACTACTGGTCTTCCAGGGAACGATCAAAGCGTAGACTGTTTGAGACATTACTCCCATGGAGGAAACTGCGCATGGTGACTGTTGTATTCATTCCCGATGCAATTTCTGTGTTTCATCAACACTCCGATACTCCACAGATTACAGAATGCCTCCAGATGTTCAACGGAAAGTACTACTTGTTTTCCAGGGAACGATCAAAGCGTAGACTGTTTGAGACTTTACTCCCATGGACGAAACTGCGCATGGAGACTCTTGTATTCAATCCCGATGCAATTTCTGTGTTTCATCAACACTCTGATAGTCCACAGATTACAGAATGCCTCCAGATGTTCAACGGAAAGTACTACTTGTTTTCCAGGGAACGATCAAAGCGTAGACTGTTTGAGACTTTACTCCCATGTAGGAATGTGCGCATGGTGACTGTTGTATTCAATCGCGAGGCAATTTCTGTGTTTCATCAACACTCTGATAGTCCACAGATTACAGAAAAACCCCAGATGTGCATCGGAATCTACTAATGGTCTTCCAGGGATCGATCAAAGCGTAGACTGTTTGAGACATTACTCCTATGGAGGGAACTGCGCATGGTGACTGTTGTATTCCTTCCCGATCCAGTTTCTGTGTTTCATCAACACTCTGATAGTCCACAGAGTACAGAAAGCATCCAGATGTGCATCGGAAACTCCTACTGGTCTTCCAGGGAAAGATCAAAGCGTAGACTGTTAGAGACATTACTCAAATGGAGGAAAGTGCGCATGGTGACTATTGTATTCAATCCCGATGCAATTTCTGTGTTTCATCAACACTCTGATTGACCACAGAGTACAGAATGCCTCGAGATGTGCATCGGAAACTGCTACTGGTCTTCCATGGAACGATCAAAGCACAGACTGTTTGAGAATTACTCACATGGAGGGAAGTGCGCATGGTGACTGTTGTATTCAATCCCGATGCAATTTCTGTGTTTCATCAACACTCTGATAGTCCACAGAGAACAGAAAGCCTCCAGATGTGCATCGGAAACTACTACTGGTCTTCCAGGGAACGATCAAAGCCCAAACTGTTAGAGACATTACTCCCATTGAGGAAAGTGCGCATGGTGACTGTTGTATTCAATCCCAATGCAATTTCTGTGTTTCATCAACATTCTTATAGTCCACAGATTACAGAATGCCCTCAGATGTTCATCGTAAACTACTACTGGTCTTCCAAGGAACGATCAAAGCGTAGACTGTTTGAGACTTTACTCCCATGGAGGAATGTGCGCATGGTGACTGTTGTATTCAATCGCGAGGCAATATCTGTGTTTCATCAACACTGTGATAGTCCACAGATTGCGGAAAGCCTCTGTATGTGCATAGGAAACTACTACTGGTCTTCCAGGGAACGATCAAAGAGTAGACTGTTAGAGACATTACTCCCATGGAGTAAAGTGCGCATGGTGACTGTTGTATTCAATCCCGATGCAATTTCTGTGTTTCATCAACACTCTGGTAGTCCACAGAATACAAAATGCCTCCAGATGTGCAATTGAACTACTACTGGTCTTCCAGGGAACGATCAAAGCGTAGACTGTTTGAGACATTACTACCATGGAGGAAACGGCGCATGGAGACCGTTGTATTCAATCCCGATGCAATTTCTGTGTTTCATCAACACTCTGATAGTCCACAGATTACAGAATGCCTCCAGATGTTCATCGGAAAGTACTACGTGTCTTCCAGGGAACGATCAAAGCATAGACTGTTTGAGACTTTACTCCCATGTAGGAATGTGCGCATGGTGACTGTTGTATTCAATCGCGAGGCAATTTCTGTGTTTCATCAACACTCTGATAGTCCACAGATTACAGAAAAACCCCAGATGTGCATCGGAATCTACTAATGGTCTTCCAGGGATCGATCAAAGCGTAGACTGTTTGAGACATTACTCCTATGGAGGGAACTGCGCATGGTGACTGTTGTATTCCTTCCCGATCCAATTTCTGTGTTTCATCAACACTCTGATAGTCCACAGAGTACAGAAAGCCTCCAGATGTGCATCGGAAACTACTGCTGGTCTTCCAGGGAACGATCAAAGCGTAGACTGTTAGAGACATTACTCAAATGGAGGAAAGTGCGCATGGTGACTATTGTATTCAATCCCGATGCAATTTCTGTGTTTCATCAACACTCTGATTGACCACAGAGTACAGAATGCCTCGAGATGTGCATCGGAAACTGCTACTGGTCTTCCATGGAACGATCAAAGCACAGACTGTTTGAGAATTACTCACATGGAGGGAAGTGCGCATGGTGACTGTTGTATTCAATCCCGATGCAATTTCTGTGTTTCATCAACACTCTGATAGTCCACAGAGAACAGAAAGCCTCCAGATGTGCATCGGAAACTACTACTGGTCTTCCAGGGAACGATCAAAGCCCAAACTGTTAGAGACATTACTCCCATTGAGGAAAGTGCGCATGGTGACTGTTGTATTCAATCCCAATGCAATTTCTGTGTTTCATCAACATTCTTATAGTCCACAGATTACAGAATGCCCTCAGATGTTCATCGTAAACTACTACTGGTCTTCCAGGGAACGATCAAAGCGTAGACTGTTTGAGACATTACTCCCATGGACGAAACTGCGCATGGAGACTGTTGTATTCAATCCCGATGCAATTTCTGTGTTTCATCAACACTCTGATAGTCCACAGATTACAGAATGCCTCCAGATGTTCATCGGAAAGTACTACGTGTCTTCCAGGGAACGATCAAAGCGTAGACTGTTTGAGACTTTACTCCCATGGAGGAATGTGCGCATGGTGACTGTTGTATTCAATCGCGAGGCAATATCTGTGTTTCATCAACACTGTGATAGTCCACAGATTGCGGAAAGCCTCCGTATGTGCATAGGAAACTACTACTGGTCTTCCAGGGAACGATCAAAGCGTAGACTGTTAGAGACATTACTCCCATGGAGTAAAGTGCGCATGGTGACTGTTGTATTCAATCCCGATGCAATTTCTGTGTTTCATCAACACTCTGGTAGTCCACAGAATACAAAATGCCTCCAGATGTGCAATTGAACTACTACTGGTCTTCCAGGGAACGATCAAAGCGTAGACTGTTTGAGACATTACTACCATGGAGGAAACGGCGCATGGAGACCGTTGTATTCAATCCCGATGCAATTTCTGTGTTTCATCAACACTCTGATAGTCCACAGAGTACAGAAAGCCTCCAGATGTGCATCGGAAACTACTACTGGTCTTCCAGGAACGATCAAAGCATAGACTGTTTGAGAATTACTCCCATGGAGGACAGTGCGATGGTGACTGTTGTATTCAATCCCGATGCAATTTCTGTGTTTCATCAACATTCTGATGGTCCACAGATTACAGAATGCCTCCAGATGTTCATCGTAAACTACTACTGGTCTTCCAGGGAACGATCACAGCGTAGACTGTTTGAGACATTACTCCCATGGAGGAAACTGCGCATGGAGACTCTTGTATTCAACCGCGATGCAATTTCTGTGTTTCATCAACACTCTGATAGTCCACAGATTACGGAAAGCCCCCAGATGTGCATCAGAAACTACTACTGGTCTTCCAGGGAACGATCAAAGCGTAGACTGTTTGAGACATTACTCCCATGGAGGAAACTGCGCATAGTGACTGTTGTATTCATTCCCGATGCAATTTCTGTGTTTGATCAACACTCTGATATTCCACAGATTACAGAATGTCACCAGATCTGCATCGGAAACTACTACTGGTCTTACAGGGAGCGATCAAATCATAGACTGCTTGAGAATTACTCCCATGGAGGAAAGTGCGCATGTTGACTGTTGTATTCAATCCCGAGGCAATTGCTGTGTTTCATCAACACTCTGATAGTCCACAGATTACAGAAAGCCCGCAGATGTGCATCGGAAACTGCTACTGGTCTTCCAGGGAACGATCAAAGCATAGACTGTTTGAGAATTACTCCCATGGAGGAAAGTGCGCATGGTGACTGTTGTTTTCAATCCCGATGCAATTTCTGTGTTTCATCAACATTCTGATAGTCCACAGATACAGAATGCCACCAGATGTTCATCGTAAACTACTACTGGTCTTACAGGGAACGATCAAAGCGTAGACTGTTTGAGACATTACTCCCATGGAGGAAACTGCGCATGGTGACTGTTGTATTCCTTCCCGATCCAATTTCTGTGTTTCATCAACACTCTAATAGTCCACAGATTACAGAATGCCTCCAGATGTTCATCGTAAACTACTACTGGTCTTCCAGGCAACGATCAAATCGTAGACTGTTTGAGACATTACTTTTATGGGGGAATGTGCGCATGGTGACTGTTGTATTCAATCCCGATGCAATTTCTGTGTTTCATCAAAACTCTAATAGTCCACAGATTACAGAATGCCTCCAGATGTGCATCGGAAACTACTACTGGTCTTACAGGGAACGATCTAAGCATAGACTGTTTGAGAATTACTCCAATGGAGGAAAGTGCCCATGGTGACTGTTGTATTCAATCCCGATGGAATTTTTGTGTGTTTCATCAACACTCTGATACTCCACAGATTACAGAATGCCTCCAGATGTGCATCGGAAACTGCTACTGGTCTTCCAGGAACGATCAAAGCGTAAACTCTTTGAAACATTACTCCCATGGAGGAGTGTGCGCATGGTGACTGTTGTATTCAATCCCGATGCAATTTCTGTGTTTCATCTACACTCTGATAGTCCACAGATTACGGAAAGCCTCCGTATGTTCATCGGAAACTACTACTGGCTTTCCAGGGAACGATCAAAGCGTAGACTGTTAGAGACATTACTCCCATGGAGTAAAGTGCGCATGGTGACTGTTGTATTCAATCCCGATGCAATATCTGTGTTTCATCAACACTCTGGTAGTCCACAGAATACAGAATGCATCCAGATGTGCAATTGAAACTACTACTGGTCTTTCAGGGAACGATCAAAGCGTAGACTGTTTGATACATTACTCCCATGGAGGAAATTGAGCATGGAGACCGTTGTATTCAATCCCGATGCAATTTCTGTGTTTCATCAACACTCTGATAGTCCACAGAGTACAGAAAGCCTCCAGATCTGCATCGGAAACTACTACTGGTCTTCCAGGGTACGATCAAAGCGTAGACTGTTAGAGACATTACTCAAATGGAGGAAAGTGCGCATGGTGACTATTGTATTAAATCCCGATGCAATTTCTGTGATTCATCAACACTCTGATTGACCACAGAGTACAGAATGCCTCGAGATGTGCATCGGAAACTACTACTGGTCTTCCAGGGAACGATCAAAGCATAGACTGTTTGAGAATTACTCCCATGCAGGAAAGTGCGCATGGTGACTGTTGTATTCAATCCCGATGCAATATCTGTGTTTCACCAACACTCTGATAGTCCACAGAGAACAGAAAGCCTCCAGATGTGCATCGGAAACTACTACTGGTCTTCCAGGGAACGATCAAAGCGTAAACCGTTAGAGACATTACTCCCATGGATCAAAGTGCGCATGGTGACTGTTGTTTTCAATCCCGATGCAATTTCTGTGTTTCATCAACATTCTGATAGTCCACAGATTACAGAATGCCTCCAGATGTTCATCGTAAACTACTACTGGTCTTCCAGGGAACGATCAAAGCGTAGACTGTTTGAGACATTACTCCCATTGAGGAAAGTGCGCATGGTGACTGTTGTATTCAATCCCGATGCAATTTCTGTGTTTCATCAACACTCTGGTAGTCCACAGAATACAGTATGCCTCCAGATGTGCAATTGAAACTACTACTGGTCTTCCAGGGAACGATCAAAGCGTAGACTGTTTGAGACATTACTCCCATGGAGGAAACTGCGCATGGAGGCCGTTGTATTCAATCCCGATGCAATTTCTGTGTTTCATCAACACTCTGATGGTCCACAGAGTAAAGAAAGCCTCCAGATGTGCATCGGAAACTACTACTGGTCTTCCAGGGAACGATCAGAGCGTAGACTGTTAGAGACATTACTCAAATGGAGGAAAGTGCGCATGGTGACTATTGTATTCAATCCCGATGCAATTTCTGTGTTTCATCAACACTCTGATAGTCCACAGAGAACAGAAAGCCTCCAGATGTGCATCGGAAACTACTACTGGTCTTCCAGGGAACGATCAAAGCCTAAACTCTTAGAGACATTACTACCATGGAGAAAAGTGCGCATGGTGACTGTTGTTTTCAATCCCGAAGCAATTTCTGTGTTTCATCAACATTCTGATAGTCCACAGATTACAGAATGCCTCCAGATGTGCATCGGAAACTGCTACTGGTCTTCCAGGAACGATCAAAGCGTAAACTCTTTGAAACATTACTCCCATGGAGGAAAGTTCGCATGGTGACTGTTGTATTCAATCCCGATGCAATTTCTGTGTTTCATCAACACTCTGATAGTCCACAGATTACGGAAAGCCTCCGTATGTGCATCGGAAACTAGTACTGGTCTTCCAGGTTACGATCAAAGCGTAGACTGTTAGAGACATTACTCCCATGGAGTAAAGTGCGCATGGTGACTGTTGTATTCAATCCCGATGCAATTTCTGTGTTTCATCAACACTCTGGTAGTCCACAGAATACTAAATGCCTCCAGATGTGCAATTGAAACTACTACTGGTCTTCCAGGGAACGATCAAAGCGTAGACTGTTAGAGACATTACTCAAATGGAGGAAAGTGCGCATGGTGACTATTGTATTCAATCCCGATGCAATTTCTGTGTTTCATCAACACTCTGATAGTCCACAGAGAACAGAAAGCCTCCAGATGTGTATCGGAAACTACTACTGGTCTTCCAGCGAACGATCAAAGCCTAAACTGTTAGAGACATTACTCCCATGAGGAAAGTGCACATGGTGACTGTTGTATTCAATCCCGATGCAATTTCTGTGTTTCATCAACATTCTGATAGTCCACAGATTACAGAATGCCTCCAGATGTTCATCGTAAACTACTACTGGTCTTACAGGGAACGATCAAAGCGTAGACTGTTTGAGACATTACTCCCATGGAGGAAACTGCTCATGGAGACTCTTTTATTCAACCCCGATGCAATTTCTTTCTTTCATCAACACTATGATAGTCCACAGTCTTCAGAAAGCCTCCAGATGTGCATATTAAACTACTACTGGTCTTCTGGGGAACGATCAAAGCGTAGACTGTTAGAGACATTACTCCCATGGAGGAAAGTGCGCATGGTAACTGTTGTATTCAATCCCGAGGCAATTTCTGTGTTTCATCAACACTCTGATAGTCCACAGATTACGGAAAGCCCCCAGATGTGCATCCGAAACTACTACTGGTCTTCCAGGGAACGATCAAAGCGTAGACTGTTTGAGACATTACTCCCATGGAGGAAACTGCGCATAGTGACCGTTGTATTCATTCCCGATGCAATTTCTGTGTTTCATCAACACTCTGATAGTCCACAGATTACAAAATGCCACCAGATGTGCATCGGATACTACTACTGGTCTTTCAGTGAACGATCAAAGCACAGACTGCTTGAGAATTACTCCCATGGAGGAAAGTGCGCATGTTGACTGTTGTATTCAATCCCGAGGCAATTGCTGTGTTTCATGAACACTCTGATAGTCCACAGATTACAGAATGCCTCCAGATGTTCATCGTAAACTACTACTGGTCTTCCAGGGAACGATCAAAGCGTAGACTGTTTGAGACATTACTCCCATGGAGGAAACTGCGCATGGAGACTGTTGTATTCAATCCCGATGCAATTTCTGTGTTTCATCAACACTCTGATAGTCCACAGATTACAGAATTTCTCCAGATGTTCATCGGAAAGTACCACTGGTCTTCCAGGGAACGATCAAAGCGTAGACTGTTTGAGACTCTACTCCGATGGAAGAATGTGCGCATGGTGACTGTTGTATTCAATCCCGAGGCAATTTCTGTGTTCATCAACACTCTGACAGTCCACAGATTACAGAAAGCCCCAGATGTGCATCGGAATCTACTACTGGTCATCCAGGGAACGATCAAAGCGTAGACTGTTTGAGACTTTACTCCTATGGAGGAAACTGCGCGTGGTGACTGTTGTATTCATTCCCGATGCAATTTCTGTGTTTCATCAACACTCTGATAGTCCACAGATTACGGAAAGCCTCCGTATGTGCATCGGAAACTACTACTGGTCTTCCAGGGAACGATCAAAGCGAAGACTGTTAGAGACATTACTCCCATGGAGTAAAGTGCGCATGGTGACAGTTGTATTCGATCCCGATGCAATTTCTGTGTTTCATCAACACTCTGGTAGTATACAGATTACAGAATGCCTGCAGATGTGCAATCGAAACTACTACTGGTCTTCCAGGGAACGATCAAAGCGTAGACTGTTTGAGACATTACTCCCATGGAGGAAACTGCGCATGGAGACTGTTATATTCAATCCCGACGCAATTTCTGTGTTTCATCAACACTCTGATAGTCCACAGAGTACAGAAAGCCTCCAGATGCGCATCGGAAACTACTACTGGTCTTCCAGGGAACGATCAAAGCGTAGACTGTTAGGGACATTACTCAAATGGAGTTAAGTGCGCATGGTGACTGTTGTATTGAATCCCGATGCAATTTCTGTGTTTCATGAACACTCTGATAGTCCACAGAGTACAGAATGCCTCGAGATGTCCATCGGAAACTACTACTGGTCTTCCAGGGAACGATCAAAGCATAGACTGTTTGAGAATTACTCCCATGGAGGAAAGTGCTCATCTTGACTGTTGTATTCAATCCCGATGCAATTTCTGTGATTCATCAACACTCTGATAGTCCACAGATTACATAATGCCTCCAGATGTTCATCGTAAACTACTACTGCTCTTCCAGGGAACGATTAGAGCGTAGACTGTTTGAGACCTTACTCCCATGGAGGAAACTGCGCATGGAGACTCTTCTATTCAACCCCAATGCAATTTCTGTCTTTCATCAACACTCAGATAGTCCACAGTGTACAGAAAGCCTCCAGATGTGCATAGGAAACTACTACTGGTCTTCTGGGGAACGATCAAAGCGTAGACTGTTAGAGACGTTACTCATATGGAGGAAAGTGCGCATGGTGACTGTTGTATTCAATCCCGAGGCAATTTCTGTGTTTCATCAACACTCTGATAGTCCACAGATTACAGAAAACCTCCAGATATGAATCGGAATCTACTACTGGTCTTCCAGGGAACGATCAAAGCGTAGACTGTTTGAGACATTACTCCCATGGAGGAAACTGCGCATGGTGACTGTTTTATTCAATCCCGACACAATTTCTGTGTTTCATCAACACTCTGATTTTCCACAGATTACGGAAAGCCCCCAGATGTGCATCGGAAACTACTACTGGTCTTCCAGGGAACGATCAAAGCGTAGACTGTTTGAGACATTACTCCCATGGAGGAAACTGCGCATAGTGACTGTTGTATTCATTCCCGATGCAATTTCTGTGTTTCATCAACACTCTGATAGTCCACAGATTACAGAATGCCTCCAGATGTGCATCGGAAACTACTACTGGTCTTACAGGTAACGATCAAAGCATAGACTGTTTGAGAATTACTCCCATGGAGGAAAGTGCGCATGGTGACTGTTGTATTCAATCCCGATGCAATTTCTGTGTATCATCAACACTCTGATATTACACAGATTACAGAATGCCTCCAGATGTGCATCGGAAACTATTACTGGTCTTCCAGGGAATGATCAAAGCGTAGACTTTTGAGACATTACTTTTATCTTTTATGGAGGAATGTGCGCAAGGTGACTGTTGTATTCAATCCCGATGCAATTTCTGTGTTTCATCAACACTCTGATACTCCACAGATTACAGAATGCCTCCAGATGTGCATCGGAAACTGCTACTGGTCTTCAAGGGACCGATCAAATCGTAAACTCTTTGAAACATTACTCCCATGGAGAAAAGTGCGCATGGTGACTGTTGTATTCAATCCCGATGCAATTTCTGTGGTTCATCAACACTCTGATAGTCCACAGTTTACGGAAAGCCTCCGTATGTGCATCGGAAACTACTACTGGTCTTCCTGGGAACGATCAAAGCGTAGACTGTTAGAGACATTACTCCCATGGAGGAAAGTGCGCATAGTGACTGTTGTATTCAATCCCGATGCAATTTCTGTGTTTCATCTACACTCTGATAGTCCACAGATTACGGAAAGCCCCCAGATGTGCATCGGAAACTACTACTGGTCTTCCAGGGAACGATCAAAGCGTAGACTGTTTGAGACATTACTCCCATGGAGGAAACTGCTCATAGTGACTGTTGTATTCATTCCCGATGCAATTTCTGAGTTTCATTAACACTCTGATAGTCCACAGATTACAGTATGCCTCCAAATGTTCATCGGATACTACTACTGGTCTTCCAGGGAACGATCAAATCGTAGACTGTTTGAGACATTACTTTTATGGGGGAATGTGCGCAAGGTGACTGTTGTATTCAATCCCGATGCAATTTCTGTGTTTCATCAACACTCTAATAGTCCACAGATTACAGAATGCCTCCAGATGTGCATCGGAAACTACTACTGGTCTTACAGGGAACGATCAAAGCATAGACTGTTTGAGAATTACTCCCATGGAGGAAAGTGCGCATGGTGACTGTTGTATTGAATCCCGATGCAATTTCTGTGTATAATCAACACCCTGATATTCCACAGATTACAGAATGCCTCCAGATGTGCATCGGAAACTACTACTGGTCTTCCAGGGAACGATCAAAGCGTAGACTTTTTAGACATTACTTTTATGGAGGAATGTGCGCATGGTGACTGTTGTATTCAGTCCCGATGCAATTTCTGTGTTTCATCAACACTCTGATACTCCACAGATTACAGAATGCCTCAAGATGTGCATCGAAAACTGCTACTGGTCTTCCAGGGAACGATCAAAGCGTAAACTCTTTGAAACATTACTCCCATGGAGTAAAGTGCGCATGGTGACTGTTGTATTCAATCCCGATGCTATTTCTGTGATTCATCAACACTCTGGTTGTCCACAGATTACAGAATGCCTCCAGATGTGCAATTGAAACTACTACTGGTCTTCCAGGGAACGATCAAAGCGTAGACTGTTTGAGACATTACACCCATGGAGGAAACTGCGCATGGAGACTGTTGTATTCAATCCCGCTGCAATTTCTGTGTTTCATCAACACTCTGATAGTCCACAGAGTACAGAATGCCTCGAGATGTCCATCGGAAACTGCTACTGGTCTTCCAGGAACGATCAAAGCGTAAACTCTTTGAAACATTACTCCCATGGAGGAAAGTGCGCATGGTGACTGTTGTATTCAATCCCGATGCAATTTCTGTGTTTCATTAACACTCTGATAGTCCACAGATTACGGAAAGCCTCCGTATGTGCATCGGAAACTAGTACTGGTCTTCCAGGTTACGATCAAAGCGTAGACTGTTAGAGACATTACTCCCATGGAGTAAAGTGCGCATGGTGACTGTTGTATTCAATCCCGATGCAATTTCTGTGTTTCATCAACACTCTGGTAGTCCACAGAATACTGAATGCCTCCAGATGTGCAATTGAAACTACTACTGGTCTTCCAGGGAACGATCAAAGCGTAGACTGTTAGAGACATTACTCAAATGGAGGAAAGTGCGCATGGTGACTATTGTATTCAATCCCGATGCAATTTCTGTGTTTCATCAACACTCTGATAGTCCACAGAGAACAGAAAGCCTCCAGATGTGTATCGGAAACTACTACTGGTCTTCCAGCGAACGATCAAAGCCTAAACTGTTAGAGACATTACTCCCATGAGGAAAGTGCACATGGTGACTGTTGTATTCAATCCCGATGCAATTTCTGTGTTTCATCAACATTCTGATAGTCCACAGATTACAGAATGCCTCCAGATGTTCATCGTAAACTACTACTGGTCTTACAGGGAACGATCAAAGCGTAGACTGTTTGAGACATTACTCCCATGGAGGAAACTGCTCATGGAGACTCTTTTATTCAACCCCGATGCAATTTCTGTCTTTCATCAACACTATGATAGTCCACAGTCTTCAGAAAGCCTCCAGATGTGCATATTAAACTACTACTGGTCTTCTGGGGAACGATCAAAGCGTAGACTGTTAGAGACATTACTCCCATGGAGGAAAGTGCGCATGGTAACTGTTGTATTCAATCCCGAGGCAATTTCTGTGTTTCATCAACACTCTGATAGTCCACAGATTACGGAAAGCCCCCAGATGTGCATCCGAAACTACTACTGGTCTTCCAGGGAACGATCAAAGCGTAGACTGTTTGAGACATTACTCCCATGGAGGAAACTGCGCATAGTGACTGTTGTATTCATTCCCGATGCAATTTCTGTGTTTCATCAACACTCTGATAGTCCACAGATTACAAAATGCCACCAGATGTGCATCGGATACTACTACTGGTCTTTCAGTGAACGATCAAAGCACAGACTGCTTGAGAATTACTCCCATGGAGGAAAGTGCGCATGTTGACTGTTGTATTCAATCCCGAGGCAATTGCTGTGTTTCATCAGCACTCTGATAGTCCACAGATTACAGAATGCCTCCAGATGTTCATCGTAAACTACTACTGGTCTTCCAGGGAACGATCAAAGCGTAGACTGTTTGAGACATTACTCCCATGGAGGAAACTGCGCATGGAGACTGTTGTATTCAATCCCGATGCAATTTCTGTGTTTCATCAACACTCTGATAGTCCACAGATTACAGAATTTCTCCAGATGTTCATCGGAAAGTACCACTGGTCTTCCAGGGAACGATCAAAGCGTAGACTGTTTGAGACTCTACTCCGATGGAAGAATGTGCGCATGGTGACTGTTGTATTCAATCCCGAGGCAATTTCTGTGTTCATCAACACTCTGACAGTCCACAGATTACAGAAAGCCCCCAGATGTGCATCGGAATCTACTACTGGTCATCCAGGGAACGATCAAAGCGTAGACTGTTTGAGACTTTACTCCTATGGAGGAAACTGCGCGTGGTGACTGTTGTATTCATTCCCGATGCAATTTCTGTGTTTCATCAACACTCTGATAGTCCACAGATTACGGAAAGCCTCCGTATGTGCATCGGAAACTACTACTGGTCTTCCAGGGAACGATCAAAGCGAAGACTGTTAGAGACATTACTCCCATGGAGTAAAGTGCGCATGGTGACAGTTGTATTCGATCCCGATGCAATTTCTGTGTTTCATCAACACTCTGATAGTCCACAGATTACGGAAAGCCTCCGTATGTGCATCGGAAACTACTACTGGTCTTCCAGGGAACGATCAAAGCGAAGACTGTTAGAGACATTACTCCCATGGAGTAAAGTGCGCATGGTGACAGTTGTATTCGATCCCGATGCAATTTCTGTGTTTCATCAACACTCTGGTAGTATACTGATTACAGAATGCCTGCAGATGTGCAATCGAAACTACTACTGGTCTTCCAGGGAACGATCAAAGCGTAGACTGTTTGAGACATTACTCCCATGGAGGAAACTGCGCATGGAGACTGTTATATTCAATCCCGACGCAATTTCTGTGTTTCATCAACACTCTGATAGTCCACAGAGTACAGAAAGCCTCCAGATGCGCATCGGAAACTACTACTGGTCTTCCAGGGAACGATCAAAGCGTAGACTGTTAGGGACATTACTCAAATGGAGTTAAGTGCGCATGGTGACTGTTGTATTGAAACCCGATGCAATTTCTGTGTTTCATGAACACTCTGATAGTCCACAGAGTACAGAATGCCTCGAGATGTCCATCGGAAACTACTACTGGTCTTCCAGGGAACGATCAAATCATAGACTGTTTGAGAATTACTCCCATGGAGGAAAGTGCTCATCTTGACTGTTGTATTCAATCCCGATGCAATTTCTGTGTTTCATCAACACTCTGATAGTCCACAGATTACATAATGCCTCCAGATGTTCATCGTAAACTACTACTGCTCTTCCAGGGAACGATTAGAGCGTAGACTGTTTGAGACCTTACTCCCATGGAGGAAACTGCGCATGGAGACTCTTCTATTCAACCCCGATGCAATTTCTGTCTTTCATCAACACTCAGATAGTCCACAGTGTACAGAAAGCCTCCAGATGTGCATAGGAAACTACTACTGGTCTTCTGGGGAACGATCAAAGCGTAGACTGTTAGAGACGTTACTCATATGGAGGAAAGTGCGCATGGTGACTGTTGTATTCAATCCCGAGGCAATTTCTGTGTTTCATCAACACTCTGATAGTCCACAGATTACAGAAAGCCCCCAGATATGCATCGGAATCTACTACTGGTCTTCCAGGGAACGATCAAAGCGTAGACTGTTTGAGACATTACTCCCATGGAGGAAACTGCGCATGGTGACTGTTGTATTCAATCCCGACACAATTTCTGTGTTTCATCAACACTCTGATTTTCCACAGATTACGGAAAGCCCCCAGATGTGCATCGGAAACTACTACTGGTCTTCCAGGGAACGATCAAAGCGTAGACTGTTTGAGACATTACTCCCATGGAGGAAACTGCGCATAGTGACTGTTGTATTCATTCCCGATGCAATTTCTGTGTCTCATCAACACTCTGATAGTCCACAGATTACAGAATGCCTCCAGATGTGCATCGGAAACTACTACTGGTCTTACAGGGAACGATCAAAGCATAGACTGTTTGAGAATTACTCCCATGGAGGAAAGTGCGCATGGTGACTGTTGTATTCAATCCCGATGCAATTTCTGTGTATCATCAACACTCTGATATTACACAGATTACAGAATGCCTCCAGATGTGCATCGGAAACTATTACTGGCCTTCCGGGGAATGATCAAAGCGTAGACTTTTGAGACATTACTTTTATGGAGGAATGTGCGCAAGGTGACTGTTGTATTCAATCCCGATGCAATTTCTGTGTTTCATCAACACTCTGATACTCCACAGATTACAGAATGCCTCCAGATGTGCATCGGAAACTGCTACTGGTCTTCAAGGGACCGATCAAATCGTAAACTCTTTGAAACATTACTCCCATGGAGAAAAGTGCGCATGGTGACTGTTGTATTCAATCCCGATGCAATTTCTGTGGTTCATCAACACTCTGATAGTCCACAGTTTACGGAAAGCCTCCGTATGTGCATCGGAAACTACTACTGGTCTTCCAGGGAACGATCAAAGCGTAGACTGTTAGAGACATTACTCCCATGGAGGAAAGTGCGCATAGTGACTGTTGTATTCAATCCCGATGCAATTTCTGTGTTTCATCAACACTCTGATAGTCCACAGATTACGGAAAGCCCCCAGATGTGCATCGGAAACTACTACTGGTCTTCCAGGGAACGATCAAAGCGTAGACTGTTTGAGACATTACTCCCATGGAGGAAACTGCTCATAGTGACTGTTGTATTCATTCCCGATGCAATTTCTGAGTTTCATTAACACTCTGATAGTCCACAGATTACAGTATGCCTCCAAATGTTCATCGGATACTACTACTGGTCTTCCAGGGAACGATCAAATCGTAGACTGTTTGAGACATTACTTTTATGGGGGAATGTGCGCAAGGTGACTGTTGTATTCAATCCCGATGCAATTTCTGTGTTTCATCAACACTCTAATAGTCCACAGATTACAGAATGCCTCCAGATGTGCATCGGAAACTACTACTGGTCTTACAGGGAACGATCAAAGCATAGACTGTTTGAGAATTACTCCCATGGAGGAAAGTGCGCATGGTGACTGTTGTATTGAATCCCGATGCAATTTCTGTGTATCATCAACACTCTGATATTCCACAGATTACAGAATGCCTCCAGATGTGCATCGGAAACTACTACTGGTCTTCCAGGGAACGATCAAAGCGTAGACTTTTTAGACATTACTTTTATGGAGGAATGTGCGCATGGTGACTGTTGTATTCAATCCCGATGCAATTTCTGTGTTTCATCAACACTCTGATACTCCACAGATTACAGAATGCCTCGAGATGTGCATCGAAAACTGCTACTGGTCTTCCAGGGAACGATCAAAGCGTAAACTCTTTGAAACATTACTCCCATGGAGTAAAGTGCGCATGGTGACTGTTGTATTCAATCCCGATGCAATTTCTGTGATTCATCAACACTCTGGTTGTCCACAGATTACAGAATGCCTCCAGATGTGCAATTGAAACTACTACTGGTCTTCCAGGGAACGATCAAAGCGTAGACTGTTTGAGACATTACACCCATGGAGGAAACTGCGCATGGAGACTGTTGTATTCAATCCCGCTGCAATTTCTGTGTTTCATCAACACTCTGATAGTCCACAGAGTACAGAATGCCTCGAGATGTCCATCGGAAACTGCTACTGGTCTTCCAGGAACGATCAAAGCGTAAACTCTTTGAAACATTACTCCCATAGAGGAAAGTGCGCATGGTGACTGTTGTATTCAATCCCGATGCAATTTCTGTGTTTCATCAACACTCTGATAGTCCACAGATTACGGAAAGCCTCCGTATGTGCATCGGAAACTAGTACTGGTCTTCCAGGTTACGATCAAAGCGTAGACTGTTAGAGACATTACTCCCATGGAGTAAAGTGCGCATGGTGACTGTTGTATTCAATCCCGATGCAATTTCTGTGTTTCATCAACACTCTGGTAGTCCACAGAATACTGAATGCCTCCAGATGTGCAATTGAAACTACTACTGGTCTTCCAGTGAACGATCAAAGCGTAGACTGTTAGAGACATTACTCAAATGGAGGAAAGTGCGCATGGTGACTATTGTATTCAATCCCGATGCAATTTCTGTGTTTCATCAACACTCTGATAGTCCACAGAGAACAGAAAGCCTCCAGATGTGTATCGGAAACTACTACTGGTCTTCCAGCGAACGATCAAAGCCTAAACTGTTAGAGACATTACTCCCATGAGGAAAGTGCACATGGTGACTGTTGTATTCAATCCCGATGCAATTTCTGTGTTTCATCAACATTCTGATAGTCCACAGATTACAGAATGCCTCCAGATGTTCATCGTAAACTACTACTGGTCTTACAGGGAACGATCAAAGCGTAGACTGTTTGAGACATTACTCCCATGGAGGAAACTGCTCATGGAGACTCTTGTATTCAACCCCGATGCAATTTCTGTCTTTCATCAACACTATGATAGTCCACAGTTTTCAGAAAGCCTCCAGATGTGCATATTAAACTACTACTGGTCTTCTGGGGAACGATCAAATCGTAGACTGTTAGAGACATTACTCCCATGGAGGAAAGTGCGCATGGTAACTGTTGTATTCAATCCCGAGGCAATTTCTGTGTTTCATCAACACTCTGATAGTCCACAGATTACGGAAAGCCCCCAGATGTGCATCCGAAACTACTACTGGTCTTCCAGGGAACGATCAAAGCGTAGACTGTTTGAGACATTACTCCCATGGAGGAAACTGCGCATAGTGACTGTTGTATTCATTCCCGATGCAATTTCTGTGTTTCATCAACACTCTGATAGTCCACAGATTACAAAATGCCACCAGATGTGCATCGGATACTACTACTGGTCTTTCAGTGAACGATCAAAGCACAGACTGCTTGAGAATTACTCCCATGGAGTAAAGTGCGCATGGTGACAGTTGTATTCGATCCCGATGCAATTTCTGTGTTTCATCAACACTCTGGTAGTATACTGATTACAGAATGCCTGCAGATGTGCAATCGAAACTACTACTGGTCTTCCAGGGAACGATCAAAGCGTAGACTGTTTGAGACATTACTCCCATGGAGGAAACTGCGCATGGAGACTGTTATATTCAATCCCGACGCAATTTCTGTGTTTCATCAACACTCTGATAGTCCACAGAGTACAGAAAGCCTCCAGATGCGCATCGGAAACTACTACTGGTCTTCCAGGGAACGATCAAAGCGTAGACTGTTAGGGACATTACTCAAATGGAGTTAAGTGCGCATGGTGACTGTTGTATTGAAACCCGATGCAATTTCTGTGTTTCATGAACACTCTGATAGTCCACAGAGTACAGAATGCCTCGAGATGTCCATCGGAAACTACTACTGGTCTTCCAGGGAACGATCAAAGCATAGACTGTTTGAGAATTACTCCCATGGAGGAAAGTGCTCATCTTGACTGTTGTATTCAATCCCGATGCTATTTCTGTGTTTCATCAACACTCTGATAGTCCACAGATTACATAATGCCTCCAGATGTTCATCGTAAACTACTACTGCTCTTCCAGGGAACGATTAGAGCGTAGACTGTTTGCGACGTTACTCCCATGGAGGAAACTGCGCATGGAGACTCTTCTATTCAACCCCGATGCAATTTCTGTCTTTCATCAACACTCAGATAGTCCACAGTGTACAGAAAGCCTCCAGATGTGCATAGGAAACTACTACTGGTCTTCTGGGGAACGATCAAAGCGTAGACTGTTAGAGACGTTACTCCCATGGAGGAAAGTGCGCATGGTGACTGTTGTATTCAATCCCGAGGCAATTTCTGTGTTTCATCAACACTCTGATAGTCCACAGATTACAGAAAGCCCCCAGATATGCATCGGAATCTACTACAGGTCTTCCAGGGAACGATCAAAGCGTAGACTGTTTGAGACATTACTCCCATGGAGGAAACTGCGCATGGTGACTGTTGTATTCAATCCCGACACAATTTCTGTGTTTCATCAACACTCTGATTTTCCACAGATTACGGAAAGCCCTCAGATGTGCATCGGAAACTACTACTGGTCTTCCAGGGAACGATCAAAGCGTAGACTGTTTGAGACATTACTCCCATGGAGGAAACTGCGCATAGTGACTGTCGTATTCATTCCCGATGCAATTTCTGTGTTTCATCAACACTCTGATAGTCCACAGATTACAGAATGTCTCCAGATGTGCATCGGAAACTACTACTGGTCTTACAGGGAACGATCAAAGCATAGACTGTTTGAGAATTACTCCCATGGAGGAAAGTGCGCATGGTAACTGTTGTATTCAATCCCGATGCAATTTCTGTGTATCATCAACACTCTGATATTACACAGATTACAGAATGCCTCCAGATGTGCATCGGAAACTATTACTGGTCTTCCAGGGAATGATCAAAGCGTAGACTTTTGAGACATTACTTTTATGGAGGAATGTGCGCAAGGTGACTGTTGTATTCAATCCCGATGCAATTTCTGTGTTTCATCAACACTCTGATACTCCACAGATTACAGAATGCCTCCAGATGTGCATCGGAAACTGCTACTGGTCTTCAAGGGACCGATCAAATCGTAAACTCTTTGAAACATTACTCCCATGGAGAAAAGTGCGCATGGTGACTGTTGTATTCAATCCCGATGTAATTTCTGTGGTTCATCAACACTCTGATAGTCCACAGTTTACGGAAAGCCTCCGTATGTGCATCGGAAACTACTACTGGTCTTCCAGGGAACGATCAAAGCGTAGACTGTTAGAGACATTACTCCCATGGAGGAAAGTGCGCATAGTGACTGTTGTATTCAATCCCGATGCAATTTCTGTGTTTCATCAACACTCTGATAGTCCACAGATTACGGAAAGCCCCCAGATGTGCATCGGAAACTACTACTGTTCTTCCAGGGAACGATCTAAGCGTAGACTGTTTGAGACATTACTCCCATGGAGGAAACTGCTCATAGTGACTGTTGTATTCATTCCCGATGCAATTTCTGAGTTTCATTAACACTCTGATAGTCCACAGATTACAGAATGCCTCCAAATGTTCATCGGATACTACTACTGGTCTTCCAGGGAACGATCAAATCGTAGACTGTTTGAGACATTACTTTTATTGGGGAATGTGCGCAAGGTGACTGTTGTATTCAATCCCGATGCAATTTCTGTGTTTCATCAACACTCTAATAGTCCACAGATTACAGAATGCCTCCAGATGTGCATCGGAATCTACTACTGGTCTTACAGGGAACGATCAAAGCATAGACTGTTTGAGAATTACTCCCATGGAGGAAAGTGCGCATGGTGACTGTTGTATTGAATCCCGATGCAATTTCTGTGTATCATCAACACTCTGATATTCCACAGATTACAGAATGCCTCCAGATGTGCATCGGAAACTACTACTGGTCTTCCAGGGAACGATCAAAGCGTAGACTTTTTAGACATTACTTTTATGGAGGAATGTGCGCATGGTGACTGTTGTATTCAATCCCGATGCAATTTCTGTGTTTCATCAACACTCTGATACTCCACAGATTACAGAATGCCTCGAGATGTGCATCGAAAACTGCTACTGGTCTTCCAGGGAACGATCAAAGCGTAAACTCTTTGAAACATTACTCCCATGGAGGAAAGTGCGCATGGTGACTGTTGTATTCAATCCCGATGCAATTTCTGTGTTTCATCAACACTCTGATAGTCCACAGATTACGGAAAGCCTCCGTGTGTGCATCGGAAACTACTACTGGTCTTCCAGGGAACGATCAAATCGTAGACTGTTAGAGACATTACTCCCATGGAGTAAAGTGCGCATGGTGACTGTTGTATTCAATCCCGATGCAATTTCTGTGATTCATCAACACTCTGGTTGTCCACAGATTACAGAATGCCTCCAGATGTGCAATTGAAACTACTACTGGTCTTCCAGGGAACGATCAAAGCGTAGACTGTTTGAGACATTACACCCATGGAGGAAACTGCGCATGGAGACTGTTGTATTCAATCCCGCTGCAATTTCTGTGTTTCATCAACACTCTGATAGTCCACAGAGTACAGAACGCCTCCAGATGTGCTTCGGAAACTACTACTGGTCTTCCAGGGAACGATCAAGGCGTAGACTGTTAGAGACATTACTCAAATGGAGGAAAGTGCGCATGGTGACTGTTGTATTCAATCCCGATTCAATTTCTGTGTTTCATCAACACTCTGATAGTCCACATAATACGGAAAGCCCCCAGATGTGCATCGGAAACTACTACTGGTCTTCCAGGGAACGATCAAAGCGTAGACTGTTTGAGACATTACTCCCATGGAGGAAACTGCGCATAGTGACTGTTGTATTCATTCCCGATGCAATTTCTGTGTTTCATCAACACATTCTGATTGTCCACAGATTACAGAATGCCACCAGATGTGCATCGGAAACTACTACTGGTCTTACAGGGAACGATCATCGCATAGACTGTTTGAGAATTACTCCCATGGAGGAAAGTGCGCATGTTGACTGTTGTATTCAATCCCGAGGCAATTTCTGTGTTTCATCAACACTCTGATGGTCCACAGGTTACAGAAAGCCCCCAGACGTGCATCGGAATCTACTACTGGTCTTCCAGGAAACGACCAATGCGTAGACTGTTAGAGACATTACTCCCATGGAGGAAAGTGCGCATGGTGACTGTTGTATTCAATCCCGAGACAATTTCTGTGTTTCATCAACACTCTGATAGTCCACAGATTACAGAAAGCCCCCAGACGTGCATCGGAATCTACTACTGGTCTTCCAGGGAACGATCAAAGCGTAGACTACTTGAGACATTACTCCCATGGAGGAAACTGCGCATGGTGACTGTTGTATTCATTCCCGATGCAATTTCTGTGTTTCATCAACACTCTGATGGTCCACAGATTACATAATGCCTCCAGATGTGCATCGGAAACTACTACTGGTCTTACAGGGAACGATGAAAGCATAGACTGTTTGAGAATTACTCCCATGGAGGAAAGTGCGCATGGTGACTGTTGTATTCAATCCCGATGCAATTTCTGTGTTTCATCAACACTCTGATAGTCCACACATTACGGAAAGCCAACACATGTGCATCGGAAACTACTACTGGTCTTCCAAGGAACGATCAAAGCGTAGACTGTTTGAAACATTACTCCCATGGAGGAAACTGCGCATAGTGACTTTTGTGTTCATTCCCGATGCAATTTCTATTTTTCATCAACACTCTGATAGTCCAGAGATTACAGAATGCCACCAGATGTGCATCGGAAACTACTACTGGTCTCACAGGGAACGATCAAAGCATAGACTGTTTGAGAATTACTCCATGGAGGAAAGTGCGCATGTTGACTGTTGTATTCAATCCCGAGGCAATTTCTTTGTTTCATCGACACCCTGATAGTCGTCAGATTACAGAAAGCCTCCAGATTTTCATCGGAAACTACTACTGGTCTTCCAGGGAACGATCAAAGCGTAGACTGTTTGAGACATTACTCCCATGGAGGAAAGTGCGCATGGTGACTGTTGTATTCAATCCCGATGCAATTCCTGTGTTTCATCAACACTCTGATAGTCCACAGATTACAGAAAGCCTCCAGATGTGCATCGGAAACTACTACTGGTCTTCCAGGGAACGATCAAAGCGTAGACTGTTAGAGACATTACTCCCATGGAGGAAAGTGCGCATGGTAACTGTTGTATTCAATCCAGATGCAATTTCTCTGTTTCATCAACACCCTGATAGTCTACACATTACAGAATGCCACCAGATGTGCATCGGAATCTACTACTGGTCTTCCAGGGAACGATCAAATCGTAGATTGTTTGAGACATTACTCCCGTGGAGGAAAGTGCGCATGATGACTGTTGTATTCAATCGGGATGCAATTTCTGTGTTTCATCAACACTCTGATAGTCCACATTTTACAGAATGCCTCCAGATGTGCTTCGGAAACTACTACTGGTCTTCCAGGGACGATCAAATCATAGACTGTTTCAGACATTACTTTTACGGGGGAATGTGCGCATGGTGAATGTTGTATTCAATCCCGATGCAATTTCTGTGTTTTATCAACACTCTAATAGTCCACAGATTACAGAATGCCTCCAGATGTGCATCGGAAACTACTACATGGTCTTACAGGGAACGATCAAAGCATAGACTGTTTGAGAATTACTCCCATTGAGGAAAGTGCGCATTGTGACTGTTCTATTCAATCCCGAGGCAATTTCTGTGTTTCATCAACACTCTGATAGGCCACAGATTACAAAATGCCACCAGATGTGCATCGGAAACTACTACTGGTCTTCCAGGGAAGGATCAAAGCGTAGACCGTTCGAGACATACCTCCCGTGGAGGAAAGTGCGCATGGTGACTGTTGTATTCATTCCCGATGCAATTTTTGTGTTTCATCAACACTCTGATAGTCCACAGAGAACAGAAAGCCTCCAGATGTGCATCGAAAAGTACTACTGGTCTTCCGGGGAACGATCAAAGCGTAAACTGTTAGAGACATTACTCCGATGGAGGAAAGAGCGCATGGTGACTGTTGTATTCATTCCCGATGCAATTTCTGTGTTTCCTTAACACTCTGATAGTCCACAGATTACAGAAGGCCACCAGATGTGCATCGGAAACTACTACTGGTCTTACAGGGAACGATCAAAGAATAGACTGTTTGAGAATTACTCCCATGGAGTAAAGTGCGCATGGTGTCTGTTGTATTCAATCCCGATGCAATTTCTGTGTTTCATCAAGACTCTGGTAGTCCACAGATTACAGAATGCCTCCAGATGTGCAATTCAAACTACTACTGGTCTTCCAGGGAACGATCAAAGCGTAGACTGTTTGAGACATTAGTCCTATGGAGGAAACTGCGCATGGAGACTGTTGTATTCAATCCCGATGCAATTTCTGTGTTTCATCAACACTCTGATAGTCCACAGAGTACAGAAAGCCTCCAGATGTGAATCGGAAACTACTACTGGTCTTCCAGGGAACGATCAAAGCCTAGACTGTTAGAGACATTACTCAAATGGAGGAAAGTGCGCATGGAGACTGTTGTATTCAATCCCGATATAATTTCTGTGTATCATCAACACTCTGATATTACACAGATTACAGAATGCCTCCAGATGTGCATCGGAAACTATTACTGGTCTTCCAGGGAATGATCAAAGCGTAGACTTTTGAGACATTACTTTTATGGAGGAATGTGCGCAAGGTGACTGTTGTATTCAATCCCGATGCAATTTCTGTGTTTCATCAACACTCTGATACTCCACAGATTACAGTATGCCTCCAGATGTGCATCGGAAACTGCTACTGGTCTTCAAGGGACCGATCAATTCGTAAACTCTTTGAAACATTACTCCCATGGAGAAAAGTGCGCATGGTGACTGTTGTATTCAATCCCGATGCAATTTCTGTGGTTCATCAACACTCTGATAGTCCACAGTTTACGGAAAGCCTCCGTATGTGCATCGGAAACTACTACTGGTCTTCCAGGGAACGATCAAAGCGTAGACTGTTAGAGACATTACTCCCATGGAGGAAAGTGCGCATAGTGACTGTTGTATTCAATCCCGATGCAATTTCTGTGTTTCATCAACACTCTGATAGTCCACAGATTACGGAAAGCCCCCAGATGTGCATCGGAAACTACTACTGGTCTTCCAGGGAACGATCAAAGCGTAGACTGTTTGAGACATTACTCCCATGGAGGAAACTCCTCATAGTGACTGTTGTATTCATTCCCGATGCAATTTCTGAGTTTCATTAACACTCTGATAGTCCACAGATTACAGTATGCCTCCAAATGTTCATCGGATACTACTACTGGTCTTCCAGGGAACGATCAAATCGTAGACTGTTTGAGACATTACTTGTATGGGGGAATGTGCGCAAGGTGACTGTTGTATTCAATCCCGATGCAATTTCTGTGTTTCATCAACACTCTAATAGTCCACAGATTACAGAATGCCTCCAGATGTGCATCGGAAACTACTACTGGTCTTACAGGGAACGATCAAAGCATAGACTGTTTGAGAATTACTCCCATGGAGGAAAGTGCGCATGGTGACTGTTGTATTGAATCCCGATGCAATTTCTGTGTATCATCAACACTCTGATATTCCACAGATTACAGAATGCCTCCAGATGTGCATCGGAAACTACTACTGGTCTTCCAGGGAACGATCAAAGCGTAGACTTTTTAGACATTACTTTTATGGAGGAATGTGCGCATGGTGAATGTTGTATTCAATCCCGATGCAATTTCTGTGTTTCATCAACACTCTGATACTCCACAGATTACAGAATGCCACGAGATGTGCGTCGAAAACTGCTACTGGTCTTCCAGGGAACGATCAAAGCGTAAACTCTTTGAAACATTACTCCCATGGAGGAAACTGCGCATTGTGACTGTTGTATTCATTCCCGATGCAATTTCTGTGTTTCATCAACACTCTGATAGTCCACAGATTACGGAAAGCCTCCGTGTGTGCATCGGAAACTACTACTGGTCTTCCAGGGAACGATCAAATCGTAGACTGTTAGAGACATTACTCCCATGGAGTAAAGTGCGCATGGTGACTGTTGTATTCAATCCCGATGCAATTTCTGTGATTCATCAACACTCTGGTTGTCCACAGATTACAGAATGCCTCCAGATGTGCAATTGAAACTACTACTGGTCTTCCAGGGAACGATCAAAGCGTAGACTGTTTGAGACATTACACCCATGGAGGAAACTGCGCATGGAGACTGTTGTATTCAATCCCGCTGCAATTTCTGTGTTTCATCAACACTCTGATAGTCCACAGAGTACAGAAAGCCTCCAGATGTGCTTCGGAAACTACTACTGGTCTTCCAGGGAACGATCAAGGCGTAGACTGTTAGAGACATTACTCAAATGGAGGAAAGTGCGCATGGTGACTGTTGTATTCAATCCCGATTCAATTTCTGTGTTTCATCAACACTCTGATAGTCCACAGATTACGGAAAGCCCCCAGATGTGCATCGGAAACTACTACTGGTCTTCCAGGGAACGATCAAAGCGTAGACTGTTTGAGACATTACTCCCATGGAGGAAACTGCGCATAGTGACTGTTGTATTCATTCCCGATGCAATTTCTGTGTTTCATCAACACATTCTGATTGTCCACAGATTACAGAATGCCACCAGATGTGCATCGGAAACTACTACAGGTCTTACAGGGAACGATCAAAGCATAGACTGTTTGAGAATTACTCCCATGGAGGAAAGTGCGCATGGTGACTGTTGTATTCAATCCCGATGCAATTTCTGTGTTTCATCAACACTCTGATAGTCCACACATTACGGAAAGCCAACAGATGTGCATCGGAAACTACTACTGGTCTTCCAAGGAACGATCAAAGCGTAGACTGTTTGAAACATTACTCCCATGGAGGAAACTGCGCATAGTGACTTCTGTGTTCATTCCCGATGCAATTTCTATTTTTCATCAACACTCTGATAGTCCAGAGATTACAGAATGCCACCAGATGTGCATCGGAATCTACTACTGGTCTCACAGGGAACGATCAAAGCATAGACTGTTTGAGAATTACTCCATGGAGGAAAGTGCGCATGTTGACTGTTGTATTCAATCCCGAGGCAATTTCTTTGTTTCATCGACACCCTGATAGTCGTCAGATTACAGAAAGCCTCCAGATTTTCATCGGAAACTACTACTGGTCTTCCAGGGAACGATCAAAGAGTAGACTGTTTGAGACATTACTCCCATGGAGGAAAGTGCGCATGGTGACTGTTGTATTCAATCCCGATGCAATTTTTGTGTTTCATCAACACTCTGATAGTCCACAGATTACAGAAAGCCTCCAGATGTGCATCGGAAACTACTACTGGTCTTCCAGGGAACGATCAAAGCGTAGACTGTTAGAGACATTACTCCCATGGAGGAAAGTGCGCATGGTAACTGTTGTATTCAATCCAGATGCAATTTCTCTGTTTCATCAACACCCTGATAGTCTACACATTACAGAATGCCACCAGATGTGCATCGGAATCTACTACTGGTCTTCCAGGGAACGATCAAATCGTAGATTGTTTGAGAAATTACTCTCGTGGAGGAAAGTGCGCATGATGACTGTTGTATTCAATCCGGATGCAATTTCTGTGTTTCATCAACACTCTGATAGTCCACAGATTACAGAAAGCCCCCAGATATGCATCGGAATCTACTACTGGTCTTCCAGGGAACGATCAAAGCGTAGACTGTTTGAGACATTACTCCCATGGAGGAAACTGCGCATGGTGACTGTTGTATTCAATCCCGACACAATTTCTGTGTTTCATCAACACTCTGATTTTCCACAGATTACGGAAAGCCCTCAGATGTGCATCGGAAACTACTACTGGTCTTCCAGGGAACGATCAAAGCGTAGACTGTTTGAGACATTACTCCCATGGAGGAAACTGCGCATAGTGACTGTCGTATTCATTCCCGATGCAATTTCTGTGTTTCATCAACACTCTGATAGTCCACAGATTACAGAATGTCTCCAGATGTGCATCGGAAACTACTACTGGTCTTACAGGGAACGATCAAAGCATAGACTGTTTGAGAATTACTCCCATGGAGGAAAGTGCGCATGGTGACTGTTGTATTCAATCCCGATGCAATTTCTGTGTATCATCAACACTCTGATATTACACAGATTACAGAATGCCTCCAGATGTGCATCGGAAACTATTACTGGTCTTCCAGGGAATGATCAAAGCGTAGACTTTTGAGACATTACTTTTATGGAGGAATGTGCGCAAGGTGACTGTTGTATTCAATCCCGATGCAATTTCTGTGTTTCATCAACACTCTGATACTCCACAGATTACAGAATGCCTCCAGATGTGCATCGGAAACTGCTACTGGTCTTCAAGGGACCGATCAAATCGTAAACTCTTTGAAACATTACTCCCATGGAGAAAAGTGCGCATGGTGACTGTTGTATTCAATCCCGATGTAATTTCTGTGGTTCATCAACACTCTGATAGTCCACAGTTTACGGAAAGCCTCCGTATGTGCATCGGAAACTACTACTGGTCTTCCAGGGAACGATCAAAGCGTAGACTGTTAGAGACATTACTCCCATGGAGGAAAGTGCGCATAGTGACTGTTGTATTCAATCCCGATGCAATTTCTGTGTTTCATCAACACTCTGATAGTCCACAGATTACGGAAAGCCCCCAGATGTGCATCGGAAACTACTACTGGTCTTCCAGGGAACGATCAAAGCGTAGACTGTTTGAGACATTACTCCCATGGAGGAAACTGCTCATAGTGACTGTTGTATTCATTCCCGATGCAATTTCTGAGTTTCATTAACACTCTGATAGTCCACAGATTACAGAATGCCTCCAAATGTTCATCGGATACTACTACTGGTCTTCCAGGGAACGATCAAATCGTAGACTGTTTGAGACATTACTTTTATTGGGGAATGTGCGCAAGGTGACTGTTGTATTCAATCCCGATGCAATTTCTGTGTTTCATCAACACTCTAATAGTCCACAGATTACAGAATGCCTCCAGATGTGCATCGGAATCTACTACTGGTCTTACAGGGAACGATCAAAGCATAGACTGTTTGAGAATTACTCCCATGGAGGAATGTGCGCATGGTGACTGTTGTATTCAATCCCGATGCAATTTCTGTGTTTCATCAACACTCTGATACTCCACAGATTACAGAATGCCTCGAGATGTGCATCGAAAACTGCTACTGGTCTTCCAGGGAACGATCAAAGCGTAAACTCTTTGAAACATTACTCCCATGGAGGAAAGTGCGCATGGTGACTGTTGTATTCAATCCCGATGCAATTTCTGTGTTTCATCAACACTCTGATAGTCCACAGATTACGGAAAGCCTCCGTGTGTGCATCGGAAACTACTACTGGTCTTCCAGGGAACGATCAAATCGTAGACTGTTAGAGACATTACTCCCATGGAGTAAAGTGCGCATGGTGACTGTTGTATTCAATCCCGATGCAATTTCTGTGATTCATCAACACTCTGGTTGTCCACAGATTACAGAATGCCTCCAGATGTGCAATTGAAACTACTACTGGTCTTCCAGGGAACGATCAAAGCGTAGACTGTTTGAGACATTACACCCATGGAGGAAACTGCGCATGGAGACTGTTGTATTCAATCCCGCTGCAATTTCTGTGTTTCATCAACACTCTGATAGTCCACAGAGTACAGAACGCCTCCAGATGTGCTTCGGAAACTACTACTGGTCTTCCAGGGAACGATCAAGGCGTAGACTGTTAGAGACATTACTCAAATGGAGGAAAGTGCGCATGGTGACTGTTGTATTCAATCCCGATTCAATTTCTGTGTTTCATCAACACTCTGATAGTCCACATAATACGGAAAGCCCCCAGATGTGCATCGGAAACTACTACTGGTCTTCCAGGGAACGATCAAAAACGTAGACTGTTTGAGACATTACTCCCATGGAGGAAACTGCGCATAGTGACTGTTGTATTCATTCCCGATGCAATCTCTGTGTTTCATCAACACATTCTGATTGTCCACAGATTACAGAATGCCACCAGATGTGCATCGGAAACTACTACTGGTCTTACAGGGAACGATCATCGCATAGACTGTTTGAGAATTACTCCCATGGAGGAAAGTGCGCATGTTGACTGTTGTATTCAATCCCGAGGCAATTTCTGTGTTTCATCAACACTCTGATGGTCCACAGGTTACAGAAAGCCCCCAGACGTGCATCGGAATCTACTACTGGTCTTCCAGGAAACGACCAATGCGTAGACTGTTAGAGACATTACTCCCATGGAGGAAAGTGCGCATGGTGACTGTTGTATTCAATCCCGAGACAATTTCTGTGTTTCATCAACACTCTGATAGTCCACAGATTACAGAAAGCCCCCAGACGTGCATCGGAATCTACTACTGGTCTTCCAGGGAACGATCAAAGCGTAGACTACTTGAGACATTACTCCCATGGAGGAAACTGCGCATGGTGACTGTTGTATTCATTCCCGATGCAATTTCTGTGTTTCATCAACACTCTGATGGTCCACAGATTACATAATGCCTCCAGATGTGCATCGGAAACTACTACTGGTCTTACAGGGAACGATGAAAGCATAGACTGTTTGAGAATTACTCCCATGGAGGAAAGTGCGCATGGTGACTGTTGTATTCAATCCCGATGCAATTTCTGTGTTTCATCAACACTCTGATAGTCCACACATTACGGAAAGCCAACACATGTGCATCGGAAACTACTACTGGTCTTCCAAGGAACGATCAAAGCGTAGACTGTTTGAAACATTACTCCCATGGAGGAAACTGCGCATAGTGACTTTTGTGTTCATTCCCGATGCAATTTCTATTTTTCATCAACACTCTGATAGTCCAGAGATTACAGAATGCCACCAGATGTGCATCGGAAACTACTACTGGTCTCACAGGGAACGATCAAAGCATAGACTGTTTGAGAATTACTCCATGGAGGAAAGTGCGCATGTTGACTGTTGTATTCAATCCCGAGGCAATTTCTTTGTTTCATCGACACCCTGATAGTCGTCAGATTACAGAAAGCCTCCAGATTTTCATCGGAAACTACTACTGGTCTTCCAGGGAACGATCAAAGCGTAGACTGTTTGAGACATTACTCCCATGGAGGAAAGTGCGCATGGTGACTGTTGTATTCAATCCCGATGCAATTCCTGTGTTTCATCAACACTCTGATAGTCCACAGATTACAGAAAGCCTCCAGATGTGCATCGGAAACTACTACTGGTCTTCCAGGGAACGATCAAAGCGTAGACTGTTAGAGACATTACTCCCATGGAGGAAAGTGCGCATGGTAACTGTTGTATTCAATCCAGATGCAATTTCTCTGTTTCATCAACACCCTGATAGTCTACACATTACAGAATGCCACCAGATGTGCATCGGAATCTACTACTGGTCTTCCAGGGAACGATCAAATCGTAGATTGTTTGAGACATTACTCCCGTGGAGGAAAGTGCGCATGATGACTGTTGTATTCAATCCGGATGCAATTTCTGTGTTTCATCAACACTCTGATAGTCCACATTTTACAGAATGCCTCCAGATGTGCTTCGGAAACTACTACTGGTCTTCCAGGGACGATCAAATCATAGACTGTTTCAGACATTACTTTTACGGGGGAATGTGCGCATGGTGAATGTTGTATTCAATCCCGATGCAATTTCTGTGTTTTATCAACACTCTAATAGTCCACAGATTACAGAATGCCTCCAGATGTGCATCGGAAACTACTACATGGTCTTACAGGGAACGATCAAAGCATAGACTGTTTGAGAATTACTCCCATTGAGGAAAGTGCGCATTGTGACTGTTCTATTCAATCCCGAGGCAATTTCTGTGTTTCATCAACACTCTGATAGGCCACAGATTACAGAATGCCACCAGATGTGCATCGGAAACTACTACTGGTCTTCCAGGGAAGGATCAAAGCGTAGACCGTTCGAGACATACCTCCCGTGGAGGAAAGTGCGCATGGTGACTGTTTTATTCATTCCCGATGCAATTTTTGTGTTTCATCAACACTCTGATAGTCCACAGAGAACAGAAAGCCTCCAGATGTGCATCGAAAAGTACTACTGGTCTTCCGGGGAACGATCAAAGCGTAAACTGTTAGAGACATTACTCCCATGGAGGAAAGAGCGCATGGTGACTGTTGTATTCATTCCCGATGCAATTTCTGTGTTTCTTTAACACTCTGATAGTCCACAGATTACAGAAGGCCACCAGATGTGCATCGGAAACTACTACTGGTCTTACAGGGAACGATCAAAGAATAGACTGTTTGAGAATTACTCCCATGGAGTAAAGTGCGCATGGTGTCTGTTGTATTCAATCCCGATGCAATTTCTGTGTTTCATCAAGACTCTGGTAGTCCACAGATTACAGAATGCCTCCAGATGTGCAATTCAAACTACTACTGGTCTTCCAGGGAACGATCAAAGCGTAGACTGTTTGAGACATTAGTCCTATGGAGGAAACTGCGCATGGAGACTGTTGTATTCAATCCCGATGCAATTTCTATGTTTCATCAACACTCTGATAGTCCACAGAGTACAGAAAGCCTCCAGATGTGAATCGGAAACTACTACTGGTCTTCCAGGGAACGATCAAAGCCTAGACTGTTAGAGACATTACTCAAATGGAGGAAAGTGCGCATGGAGACTGTTGTATTCAATCCCGATGCAATTTCTGAGTTTCATCAACTCTCTGATAGTCCACAGAGAACAGAAAGCCTATAGATGTGCATCGGAAACTACTACTGGTCTTCCAGGGAACGATCAAAGCGTAAACTGTTAGAGACATTACTCCCATGGAGGAAAGTGCGCATGGTGACTGTTGTATTCAATCCCGATGCAATTTCTGTGTTTTATCAACATTCTGATAGTCCACAGATTACAGAATGCCTCCAGATGTTCATCGTAAACTACTATTGGTCTTAAAGGGAACGACCAAATCGTAGACTGTTTGAGACATTACTCCCATGGAGTAAAGTGCGCATGGAGACTCTTGTATTCAACCCCGATGCAATTTCTGTCTTTCATCAACACTCTGATAGTCCACAGTGTACAGAAAGCCTCCAGATGTGCATAGGAAACTACTACTGGTCTTCTGGGGAACGATCAAAGCGTAGACTGTTAGAGACATTACTCCCATGGAGGAAAGTGCGCATGGTGACTGTTGTATTCAATCCCGAGGCCATTTCTGTGTTTCATCAACACTCTGATAGTCCACAGATTACAGAAAGGCCCCAGATGTGCATCGGTATCTACTACTGGTCTTCCAGGGAACGATCAAATCGTAGACTGTTTGGGACATTACTCCCATGGAGGAAACTGCGCATGGTGACTGTTGTATTCAATCCGGATGCAATTTCTGTGTTTCATCAACACTCTGATAGTCCACATTTTACAGAATGCCTCCAGATGTGCTTCGGAAACTACTACTGGTCTTCCAGGGACGATCAAATCATAGACTGTTTCAGACATTACTTTTACGGGGGAATGTGCGCATGGTGAATGTTGTATTCAATCCCGATGCAATTTCTGTGTTTTATCAACACTCTAATAGTCCACAGATTACAGAATGCCTCCAGATGTGCATCGGAAACTACTACATGGTCTTACAGGGAACGATCAAAGCATAGACTGTTTGAGAATTACTCCCATTGAGGAAAGTGCGCATTGTGACTGTTCTATTCAATCCCGAGGCAATTTCTGTGTTTCATCAACACTCTGATAGGCCACAGATTACAGAATGCCACCAGATGTGCATCGGAAACTACTACTGGTCTTCCAGGGAAGGATCAAAGCGTAGACCGTTCGAGACATACCTCCCGTGGAGGAAAGTGCGCATGGTGACTGTTTTATTCATTCCCGATGCAATTTTTGTGTTTCATCAACACTCTGATAGTCCACAGAGAACAGAAAGCCTCCAGATGTGCATCGAAAAGTACTACTGGTCTTCCGGGGAACGATCAAAGCGTAAACTGTTAGAGACATTACTCCCATGGAGGAAAGAGCGCATGGTGACTGTTGTATTCATTCCCGATGCAATTTCTGTGTTTCTTTAACACTCTGATAGTCCACAGATTACAGAAGGCCACCAGATGTGCATCGGAAACTACTACTGGTCTTACAGGGAACGATCAAAGAATAGACTGTTTGAGAATTACTCCCATGGAGTAAAGTGCGCATGGTGTCTGTTGTATTCAATCCCGATGCAATTTCTGTGTTTCATCAAGACTCTGGTAGTCCACAGATTACAGAATGCCTCCAGATGTGCAATTCAAACTACTACTGGTCTTCCAGGGAACGATCAAAGCGTAGACTGTTTGAGACATTAGTCCTATGGAGGAAACTGCGCATGGAGACTGTTGTATTCAATCCCGATGCAATTTCTATGTTTCATCAACACTCTGATAGTCCACAGAGTACAGAAAGCCTCCAGATGTGAATCGGAAACTACTACTGGTCTTCCAGGGAACGATCAAAGCCTAGACTGTTAGAGACATTACTCAAATGGAGGAAAGTGCGCATGGAGACTGTTGTATTCAATCCCGATGCAATTTCTGAGTTTCATCAACTCTCTGATAGTCCACAGAGAACAGAAAGCCTATAGATGTGCATCGGAAACTACTACTGGTCTTCCAGGGAACGATCAAAGCGTAAACTGTTAGAGACATTACTCCCATGGAGGAAAGTGCGCATGGTGACTGTTGTATTCAATCCCGATGCAATTTCTGTGTTTTATCAACATTCTGATAGTCCACAGATTACAGAATGCCTCCAGATGTTCATCGTAAACTACTATTGGTCTTAAAGGGAACGACCAAATCGTAGACTGTTTGAGACATTACTCCCATGGAGTAAAGTGCGCATGGAGACTCTTGTATTCAACCCCGATGCAATTTCTGTCTTTCATCAACACTCTGATAGTCCACAGTGTACAGAAAGCCTCCAGATGTGCATAGGAAACTACTACTGGTCTTCTGGGGAACGATCAAAGCGTAGACTGTTAGAGACATTACTCCCATGGAGGAAAGTGCGCATGGTGACTGTTGTATTCAATCCCGAGGCCATTTCTGTGTTTCATCAACACTCTGATAGTCCACAGATTACAGAAAGGCCCCAGATGTGCATCGGTATCTACTACTGGTCTTCCAGGGAACGATCAAATCGTAGACTGTTTGGGACATTACTCCCATGGAGGAAACTGCGCATGGTGACTGTTGTATTCAATCCCGATGCAATTTCTGTGTTTCATCAACACTCTGATAGTAAACAGATTACGGAAAGCCCCCAGATGTGCATCGGAAACTACTACTGGTCTTCCAGGGAACGATCAAAGCGTAGACTGTTTGAGACATTACTCCCATGGAAAAAATTGCGCATAGTGACTGTTGTATTCAATCCCGATGCAATTTCTGTGTTTCATCAACACTCTGATAGTCCACAGAGTACAGAATGCCTCGAGATGTGCATCGGAAACTACTACTGGTCTTCCAGGGAACGATCAAAGCATAGACTGTTTGAGAATTACTCCCATGGAGGAAAGTGCGCATGGTGACTCTTGTATTCAACCTCGATGCAATTTCTGTCTTTCATCAACACTCTGATAGTCCACAGTGTACAGAAAGCATCCAGATGTGCATAGGAAACTACTAGTGGTCTTCTGGGGAACGATCAAAGCATAGACTGTTAGAGACATTACTCCCATGGTGGAAAGTGCGCATGGTGACTGTTGTATTCAATCCCGATGCAATTTCTGTGTTTCATCAACACTCTGATAGTCCACAGATTACAGAATGCCACCAGATGAGCATAGGAAACTACCACTGGTCTTCCGGGGAACGATCAAAGCGTAAACTGTTAGAGACATTACTCCCATGGAGGAAAGAGCGCATGGTGACTGTTGTATTCATTCCCGATGCAATTTCTGTATTTCTTTAACACTCTGATAGTCCACAGATTACAGAAGGCCACCAGATGTGCATCGGAAACTACTACTGGTCTTACAGGGAACGATCAAAGAATAGACTGTTTGAAACATTACTCCCATGGAGGAAACTGCGCATAGTGACTGTTGTATTCAATCCCGATGCAATTTCTGTGTTTCGTCAACATTCTGATAGTCCACAGATTACAGAATGCCTCCAGATGTTCATCGTAAACTACTACTGGTCTTCCAGGGAACGATCAAAGCGTACACTGTTTGAGACATTACACCCATGGAGGAAACTGCGCATAGAGACTGTTGTATTCAACCCCGGTGCAATTTCTGTGTTTCATCAACACTCTGATAGTCCACAGATTACAGAATGCTACCAGATGAGCATAGGAAACTACTACTGGTCTTCCGGGGAACGATCAAGGCGTAAACTGTTAGAGACATTACTCCCATGGAGGAAAGAGCGCATGGTGACTGTTGTATTCATTACCGATGCAATTTCTGTGTTTCTTTAACACTCTGATAGTCCACAGATTACAGAAAGCCTCCAGGTGTGAATCGGAAACTACTACTGGACATCCAGGGAACGATCGAAGCGTAGACTGTTAGAGACATTACTCAAATGGAGGAAAGTGCGAATGGTGACTGTTGTATTCAATCCCGATGCAATTTCTGTGTTTCATCAACACTCTGATAGTCCACAGAGTACAGAATGCCTCGAGATGTGCATCGGAAACTACTACTGGTCTTCCAGGGAACGATTAAAGCATAGACTGTTTGAGAATTACTCCCATGGAGGAAAGTGCGCATGGTGACTCTTGTATTCAACCTCGATGCAATTTCTGTCTTTCATCAACACTCTGATAGTCCACAGTGTACAGAAAGCATCCAGATGTGCATAGGAAACTACTAGTGGTCTTCTGGAGAACGATCAAAGCATAGACTGTTAGAGACATTACTCCCATGATGGAAAGTGCGCATGGTGACTGTTGTATTCAATCCCGATGCAATTTCGGTGTTTCATCAACACTCTGATAGTCCACAGATTACAGAATGCCACCAGATGAGCATAGGAAACTACTACTGGTCTTCCAGGAAACGAACAAAGCGTTGACTGTTTGTGACATTACTCCCATGGAGGAAAGTGAGCATGGTGACTGTTGTATTCGATCGGGATGCAATTTCTGTGTTTCATCAACACCCTGACAGTCCACAGATTACAGAATGCCTCCAGATGTGCATCGGAAACTACTACTGGTCTTCCATGGAACGATCAAAGCGTAGACTGTTTGAGACATTACTTTTATGGAGGAATGTGCGCATGGTGACTGTTGTATTCAATCCCGATGCAATTTCTGTGTTTCGTCAACATTCTGATAGTCCACAGATTACAGAATGCCTCCAGTTGTTCATCGTAAACTACTACTGGTCTTCCAGGGAACGATCAAAGCGTACACTGTTTGAGACATTACACCTATGGAGGAAACTGCGCATAGAGACTGTTGTATTCAACCCCGGTGCAATTTCTGTCTTTCATCAACACTCTGATAGCCCACATTTTACAGAATGCCTCCAGATGTGCATCGGAAACTACTACTGGTCTTCCAGGGAACGATCAAAGCGTAGACTGTTTAGACATTACTGCCATGGAGGAAAGTGCGCATGGTGACTGTTGTATTCAATCCCGATGCAATTTCTGTGTTTCATCAACACTCTGATAGTCCACAGATTACAGAATGCCTCCAGATGTTCATCGGAAAGTACTACTGGTCTTCCAGGGAACGATCAAAGCGTAGACTGTTTGAGACTTTACTCCCATGGAGGAATGCGCGCATGGTGACTGTTGTATTCAATCCCGATGCAATTTCTGTGTTTCATCAACACTCTGATAGTCCACAGTGTACAGAAAGCCTACAGATGTGCATAGGAAACTACTACTGGTCTTATGGGGAACGATCAAATCGTAGACTGTTAGAGACATTACTCCCATGGAGGAAAATGCGCATGGTGACTGTTGTATTCAATCCCGATGCAATTACTGTGTTTCATCAACACCCTGATAGTCTACACATTACAGAATGCCACCAGATGTGCATCGGAAACTACTACTGGTCTTCCAGGGAACGATCAAATCGTAGATTGTTTGAGACATTATTCCCATGGACGAAAGTGCGCATGATGACTGTTGTATTAAATCCGTATGCAATTTCTGTGTTTCGTCAACATTCTGATAGTCCACAGATTACAGAATGCCTCCAGATGTTCATCGTAAACTACTACTGGTCTTCCAGAGAACGATCAAAGCGTTGACTGTTTGAGACATTACTCCAATGTAGGAAAGTGCGCATGGTGACTGTTGTATTCAATCAGGAGCCAATTTCTGTGTTTCATCAACACTCTGATAGTCCACAGATTACAGAAAGCCCCCAGATGTGCATCGGAATCTACTACTGGTCTTCCAGGGAACGATCAAAGCGTAGACTGTTTGAGACATTACTTCCATGGAGGAAACTGCGCATGGTGACTGTTGTATTCATTCCCGATGCAATTTCTGTGTTTCATCAACAATCTGATAGTCCACAGATTACAGAATGCCACCAGATGTGCATCGGAAACTACTACTGGTCTTCCAGGGAACGAACAAAGCGTTGACTGTTTGAGAATTACTCCCACGGAGGAAAGTGCGCATGTTGACTGTTGTATTCAATCCCGATGCAATTTCTGTGTTTCATCAACACTCTGGTAGTCCACAGATTACAGAATGCCTCCAGATGTGCAAATCAAACTACTACTGGTCTTCCAGGGAACGATCAAAGCGTAGAATGTTTGAGACATTTCTCCCATGGAGGAAACTGCGCATGGAGACTGTTGCATTCAATCCTGATGCAATATCTGTGTTTCATCAACACTCTGATAGTCCACAGAGTACAGAATGCCTCGAGATTTGCATCGGAAACTACTACTGGTCTTACAGGGAACGATCAAAGCATAGACTGTTTGAGAATTACTCCCATGGAGGAAAGTGCGCATGGTGACTGTTGTATTCAATCCCAATGCAATTTCTGTGTTTCATCAACTCTCTGATAGTCCACAGAGAACAGAAAGCCTCCATATGTGCATCGGAAACTACTACTGGTCTTCTGGGGAACGATCAAAGCGTAGACTGTTTGAGAATTACTCCCATGGAGTAAAGTGCGCATGGTGTCTGTTGTATTCAATCCCGATGCAATTTCTGTGTTTCATCAAGACTCTGGTAGTCCACAGATTACAGAATGCCTCCAGATGTGCAATTCAAACTACTACTGGTCTTCCAGGGAACGATCAAAGCGTAGACTGTTTGAGACATTAGTCCTATGGAGGAAACTGCGCATGGAGACTGTTGTATTCAATCCCGATGCAATTTCTGTGTTTCATCAACACTCTGATAGTCCACAGAGTACAGAAAGCCTCCAGATGTGAATCGGAAACTACTACTGGTCTTCCAGGGAACGATCAAAGCCTAGACTGTTAGAGACATTACTCAAATGGAGGAAAGTGCGCATGGAGACTGTTGTATTCAATCCCGATATAATTTCTGTGTTTCATCAACACTCTGATAGTCCACAGAGTACAGAATTGCTCGAGATGTGCATTGGAAACTACTACTGGTCTTGCAGGGAACAATTAAAGCATAGACTGTTTGAGAATTACTCCCAAGGAGGAAAGTGCGCATGGTGACTGTTGTATTCAATCCCGATGCAATTTCTGAGTTTCATCAACTCTCTGATAGTCCACAGAGAACAGAAAGCCTATAGATGTGCATCGGAAACTACTACTGGTCTTCCAGGGAACGATCAAAGCGTAAACTGTTAGAGACATTACTCCCATGGAGGAAAGTGCGCATGGTGACTGTTGTATTCAATCCCGATGCAATTTCTGTGTTTTATCAACATTCTGATAGTCCACAGATTACAGAATGCCTCCAGATGTTCATCGTAAACTACTATTGGTCTTAAAGGGAACGACCAAATCGTAGACTGTTTGTGACATTACTCCCATGGAGTAAAGTGCGCATGGAGACTCTTGTATTCAACCCCGATGCAATTTCTGTCTTTCATCAACACTCTGATAGTCCACAGTGTACAGAAAGCCTCCAGATGTGCATAGGAAACTACTACTGGTCTTCTGGGGAACGATCAAAGCGTAGACTGTTAGAGACATTACTCCCATGGAGGAAAGTGCGCATGGTGACTGTTGTATTCAATCCCGAGGCCATTTCTGTGTTTCATCAACACTCTGATAGTCCACAGATTACAGAAAGGCCCCAGATGTGCATCGGTATCTACTACTGGTCTTCCAGGGAACGATCAAATCGTAGACTGTTTGGGACATTACTCCCATGGAGGAAACTGCGCATGGTGACTGTTGTATTCAATCCCGATGCAATTTCTGTGTTTCATCAACACTCTGATAGTAAACAGATTACGGAAAGCCCCCAGATGTGCATCGGAAACTACTACTGGTCTTCCAGGGAACGATCAAAGCGTAGACTGTTTGAGACATTACTCCCATGGAAAAAATTGCGCATAGTGACTGTTGTATTCAATCCCGATGCAATTTCTGTGTTTCATCAACACTCTGATAGTCCACAGAGTACAGAATGCCTCGAGATGTGCATCGGAAACTACTACTGGTCTTCCAGGGAACGATCAAAGCATAGACTGTTTGAGAATTACTCCCATGGAGGAAAGTGCGCATGGTGACTCTTGTATTCAACCTCGATGCAATTTCTGTCTTTCATCAACACTCTGATAGTCCACAGTGTACAGAAAGCATCCAGATGTGCATAGGAAACTACTAGTGGTCTTCTGGGGAACGATCAAAGCATAGACTGTTAGAGACATTACTCCCATGGTGGAAAGTGCGCATGGTGACTGTTGTATTCAATCCCGATGCAATTTCTGTGTTTCATCAACACTCTGATAGTCCACAGATTACAGAATGCCACCAGATGAGCATAGGAAACTACTACTGGTCTTCCGGGGAACGATCAAAGCGTAAACTGTTAGAGACATTACTCCCATGGAGGAAAGAGCGCATGGTGACTGTTGTATTCATTCCCGATGCAATTTCTGTATTTCTTTAACACTCTGATAGTCCACAGATTACAGAAGGCCACCAGATGTGCATCGGAAACTACTACTGGTCTTACAGGGAACGATCAAAGAATAGACTGTTTGAAACATACTCCCATGGAGGAAACTGCGCATAGTGACTGTTGTATTCAATCCCGATGCAATTTCTGTGTTTCGTCAACATTCTGATAGTCCACAGATTACAGAATGCCTCCAGATGTTCATCGTAAACTACTACTGGTCTTCCAGGGAACGATCAAAGCGTACACTGTTTGAGACATTACACCCATGGAGGAAACTGCGCATAGAGACTGTTGTATTCAACCCCGGTGCAATTTCTGTGTTTCATCAACACTCTGATAGTCCACAGATTACAGAATGCTACCAGATGAGCATAGGAAACTACTACTGGTCTTCCGGGGAACGATCAAGGCGTAAACTGTTAGAGACATTACTCCCATGGAGGAAAGAGCGCATGGTGACTGTTGTATTCATTACCGATGCAATTTCTGTGTTTCTTTAACACTCTGATAGTCCACAGATTACAGAAAGCCTCCAGGTGTGAATCGGAAACTACTACTGGACATCCAGGGAACGATCGAAGCGTAGACTGTTAGAGACATTACTCAAATGGAGGAAAGTGCGAATGGTGACTGTTGTATTCAATCCCGATGCAATTTCTGTGTTTCATCAACACTCTGATAGTCCACAGAGTACAGAATGCCTCGAGATGTGCATCGGAAACTACTACTGGTCTTCCAGGGAACGATTAAAGCATAGACTGTTTGAGAATTACTCCCATGGAGGAAAGTGCGCATGGTGACTCTTGTATTCAACCTCGATGCAATTTCTGTCTTTCATCAACACTCTGATAGTCCACAGTGTACAGAAAGCATCCAGATGTGCATAGGAAACTACTAGTGGTCTTCTGGAGAACGATCAAAGCATAGACTGTTAGAGACATTACTCCCATGATGGAAAGTGCGCATGGTGACTGTTGTATTCAATCCCGATGCAATATCTGTGTTTCATCAACACTCTGATAGTCCACAGATTACAGAATGCCACCAGATGAGCATAGGAAACTACTACTGGTCTTCCAGGAAACGAACAAAGCGTTGACTGTTTGTGACATTACTCCCATGGAGGAAAGTGCGCATGGTGACTGTTGTATTCGATCGGGATGCAATTTCTGTGTTTCATCAACACCCTGACAGTCCACAGATTACAGAATGCCTCCAGATGTGCATCGGAAACTACTACTGGTCTTCCATGGAACGATCAAAGCGTAGACTGTTTGAGACATTACTTTTATGGAGGAATGTGCGCATGGTGACTGTTGTATTCAATCCCGATGCAATTTCTGTGTTTCGTCAACATTCTGATAGTCCACAGATTACAGAATGCCTCCAGTTGTTCATCGTAAACTACTACTGGTCTTCCAGGGAACGATCAAAGCGTACACTGTTTGAGACATTACACCTATGGAGGAAACTGCGCATAGAGACTGTTGTATTCAACCCCGGTGCAATTTCTGTCTTTCATCAACACTCTGATAGCCCACATTTTACAGAATGCCTCCAGATGTGCATCGGAAACTACTACTGGTCTTCCAGGGAACGATCAAAGCGTAGACTGTTTAGACATTACTGCCATGGAGGAAAGTGCGCATGGTGACTGTTGTATTCAATCCCGATGCAATTTCTGTGTTTCATCAACACTCTGATAGTCCACAGATTACAGAATGCCTCCAGATGTTCATCGGAAAGTACTACTGGTCTTCCAGGGAACGATCAAAGCGTAGACTGTTTGAGACTTTACTCCCATGGAGGAATGCGCGCATGGTGACTGTTGTATTCAATCCCGATGCAATTTCTGGTTTTCATCAACACTCTGATAGTCCACAGTGTACAGAAAGCCTACAGATGTGCATAGGAAACTACTACTGGTCTTATGGGGAACGATCAAATCGTAGACTGTTAGAGACATTACTCCCATGGAGGAAAATGCGCATGGTGACTGTTGTATTCAATCCCGATGCAATTACTGTGTTTCATCAACACCCTGATAGTCTACACATTACAGAATGCCACCAGATGTGCATCGGAAACTACTACTGGTCTTCCAGGGAACGATCAAATCGTAGATTGTTTGAGACATTATTCCCATGGAGGAAAGTGCGCATGATGACTGTTGTATTAAATCCGTATGCAATTTCTGTGTTTCGTCAACATTCTGATAGTCCACAGATTACAGAATGCCTCCAGATGTTCATCGTAAACTACTACTGGTCTTCCAGAGAACGATCAAAGCGTTGACTGTTTGAGACATTACTCCAATGTAGGAAAGTGCGCATGGTGACTGTTGTATTCAATCCCGAAGCAATTTCTGTGTTTCATCAACACTCTGATAGTCCACAGATTAAGGAATGCCTCCAGATGTTCATCGGAAACTACTACTAGTATTCCAGGGAACGATCAAATCGTAGACTGTTTGAGACATTACTTTCATGGGTGAATGTGCGCATGGTGACTGTTGTATTCAATCCCGATGCAATTTCTGTGTTTCATCAACACTCTAATAGTCAACAGATTACAGAATGCCTCCAGATGTGCATCGGAAACTACTACTGGTCTTACAGGGAACGATCAAAGCATAGACTGTTTGAGAATTACTCCCATGGAGGAAAGTGCGCATTGTGACTTTTGTATTCAATCCCGATGCAATTTCTGTGTTTCATCAACACTCTGATAGGCCACAGATTACAGAATGCCACCAGATGTGCATCGGAAACTACTACTGGTCTTCCAGGGAATGATCAAAGCGTAGACTGTTCGAGACATACCTCCCGTGGAGGAAAGTGCGCATGGTGACTGTTGTATTCATTCCCGATGCAATTTCTGTGTTTTTTTAACACTCTGATAGTCCAAAGATTACAGAAGGCCACCAGATGTGCATGGGAAACTACTACTGGTCTTACAGGAACGATCAAAGAATAGACTGTTTGAGAATTACTTCCATGGAGGAAAGTGCGCATGGTGACTGTTGTATTCAATCAGGAGCCAATTTCTGTGTTTCATCAACACTCTGATAGTCCACAGATTACAGAAAGCCCCCAGATGTGCATCGGAATCTACTACTGGTCTTCCAGGGAACGATCAAAGCGTAGACTGTTTGAGACATTACTTCCATGGAGGAAACTGCGCATGGTGACTGTTGTATTCATTCCCGATGCAATTTCTGTGTTTCATCAACAATCTGATAGTCCACAGATTACAGAATGCCACCAGATGTGCATCGGAAACTACTACTGGTCTTCCAGGGAACGAACAAAGCGTTGACTGTTTGAGAATTACTCCCACGGAGGAAAGTGCGCATGTTGACTGTTGTATTCAATCCCGATGCAATTTCTGTGTTTCATCAACACTCTGGTAGTCCACAGATTACAGAATGCCTCCAGATGTGCAAATCAAACTACTACTGGTCTTCCAGGGAACGATCAAAGCGTAGAATGTTTGAGACATTTCTCCCATGGAGGAAACTGCGCATGGAGACTGTTGCATTCAATCCTGATGCAATATCTGTGTTTCATCAACACTCTGATAGTCCACAGAGTACAGAATGCCTCGAGATTTGCATCGGAAACTACTACTGGTCTTACAGGGAACGATCAAAGCATAGACTGTTTGAGAATTACTCCCATGGAGGAAAGTGCGCATGGTGACTGTTGTATTCAATCCCGATGCAATTTCTGTGTTTCATCAACTCTCTGATAGTCCACAGAGAACAGAAAGCCTCCATATGTGCATCGGAAACTACTACTGGTCTTCTGGGGAACGATCAAAGCGTAGACTGTTAGAGACATTACTCCCATGGAGGAAAGTGCGCATGGTGACTGTTGTATTCAATCCTGATGCAATATCTGTGTTTCATCAACATTCTGATAGTCCATAGATTACAGAATGCCCCCAGATGTACATCGTAAACTGCTACTGGTCTTCCAGGGAACGACCAAATCGTAGACTGTTTGAGACATTACTCCCATGGAGGAAACTGCGCATGGAGACTCTTGTATTCAACCCCGATGCAACTTCTGTCTTTCATCAACACTCTGATAGTCCACAGTGTACAGAAAACATCCAGATGTGCATAGGAAACTACTACTGGTCTTCTGGGGAACGATCAAAACGTAGACTGTTAGAGACATTACTCGCATGGAGGAAAGTGCGCATGGTGACTGTTGTATTCAATCCCGAGGCAATTTCTGTGTTTCATCAACACTCTGATACTCCACAGATTACAGAAAGCCAACAGATGTGCATCGGAAACTACTACTAGTCTTACAGGGAACGATCAAAGCATAGACTGTTTGAGAATAACTCCCATGGAGGAAAGTGCGCATGGTGACTGTTGGATTCAATCCCGACGCAATTTCTGTGTTTCATCAACACTCTGATAGTCCACAGATTACGGAAAGCCCCCAGATGTGCATCGGAAACTACTACTGGTCTTCCAGGGAACGATCAAAGCGTAGACTGTTTGAGACATTACTCCCATGGAGGAAACTGCGCATAGTGACTGTTGTATTCATTCCCGATGCAATTTCTGTGTTTCATCAACACTCTGATAGTCCACAGATTACAGAATGCCACCAGATGTGCATCGGAAACTACTACTGTTCTTCCTGGGAACGATCACATCCTAGACTGTTAGAAACATTACTCAAATGGAGGAAAGTGCGCATGGTGACTGTTGTATACAATCCCGATGCAATTTCTGTGTTTCATCAACACTCTGATAGTCCACAGAGTACAGAATGCCTCGAGATGTGCATCGGAAACTACTACTGGTCTTCCAGGGAACGATCAAAGCATAGACTGTTTGAGAATTACTCCCATGGAGGAAAGTGCGCATGGTGACTGTTGTATTAAATCCCAATGCATTTTTGTGTTTCATCTACTCTCTGATAGTCCACAGAGAACAGAAAGCCTCCAGATGTGCATCGGACACTACTACTGGTCTTCTGGGGAACGATCAAAGCGTAGACTGTTAGAGACATTACTCCCATGGAGGAAAGTGCGCATGGTGACTGTTGCATTCAATCCCGAGGCAATTTCTGTGTTTCGTCAACAGTCTGATAGTCCACAGATTACAGAAAGCCTCCAGATGTGCATCGGAATCTACTACTGGTCTTCCAAGTAACGATCAAAACGTAGACTGTTTGAGACATTACTCCCATGGAGGAAACTGCGCATGGTAACTGTTGTATTCAATCCCGATGCAATTACTGTGTTTCATCAACACTCTGGTAGTCCACGGATTACAGAATGCCTCCAGATGTGCAATTCAAACTACTACTGGTCTTCCAGGGAACGATCAAAGCGTAGACTGTTTGAGACATTACTCCCATGGAGGAAACTGCGCATGGAGACTGTTGTATTCAATCCCGATGTAATTTCTGTATTTCATCAACACTCTCATAGTCCACAGAGTACAGAGAGCCTCCAGATGTGAATCGGAAACTACTACTGGTCTTCCAGGGAACGATCAAAGCCTAGACTGTTAGAGACATTACTCTAATGGTGGAAAGTGCGCATGGTGACTGTTGTATTCAATCCCGATGCAATTTCTGTGTTTCATCAACACTCTGATAGTCCACAGAGTACAGAATGCCTCGATATGTGCATCGGAAACTACTACTGGTCTTCCAGGGAACGATCAAAGCATAGACTGTTTGAGAATTACTCCCATGGAGGAAAGTGCGCATGGTGACTGTTGTATTCAATCCCGAGGCAATTTCTGTGTTTCATCAACACTCTGATACTCCACAGATTACAGAAAGCCAACAGATGTGCATCGGAAACTACTACTAGTCTTACAGGGAACGATCAAAGCATAGACTGTTTGAGAATAACTCCCATGGAGGAAAGTGCGCATGGTGACTGTTGGATTCAATCCCGACGCAATTTCTGTGTTTCATCAACACTCTGATAGTCCACAGATTACGGAAAGCCCCCAGATGTGCATCGGAAACTACTACTGGTCTTCCAGGAAACGATCAAAGCGTAGACTGTTTGAGACATTACTCCCATGGAGGAAACTGCGCATAGTGACTGTTGTATTCATTCCCGATGCAATTTCTGTGTTTCATCAACACTCTGATAGTCCACAGATTACAGAATGACACCAGATGTGCATCGGAAACTACTATTGTTCTTCCTGGGAACGATCACATCCTAGACTGTTAGAAACATTACTCAAATGGAGGATAGTGCGCATGGTGACTGTTGTATACAATCCCGATGCAATTTCTGTGTTTCATCAACACTCTGATAGTCCACAGAGTACAGAATGCCTCGAGATGTGCATCGGAAACTACTACTGGTCTTCCAGGGAACGATCAAAGCATAGACTGTTTGAGAATTACTCCCATGGAGGAAAGTGCGCATGGTGACTGTTGTATTAAATCCCAATGCAATTTTTGTGTTTCATCTACTCTCTGATAGTCCACAGAGAACAGAAAGCCTCCAGATGTGCATCGGACACTACTACTGGTCTTCTGGGGAACGATCAAAGCGTAGACTGTTAGAGACATTACTCCCATGGAGGAAAGTGCGCATGGTGACTGTTGCATTCAATCCCGAGGCAATTTCTGTGTTTCGTCAACAGTCTGATAGTCCACAGATTACAGAAAGCCTCCAGATGTGCATCGGAATCTACTACTGGTCTTCCAAGTAACGATCAAAACGTAGACTGTTTGAGACATTACTCCCATGGAGGAAACTGCGCATGGTAACTGTTGTATTCAATCCCGATGCAATTACTGTGTTTCATCAACACTCTGGTAGTCCACGGATTACAGAATGCCTCCAGATGTGCAATTCAAACTACTACTGGTCTTCCAGGGAACGATCAAAGCGTAGACTGTTTGAGACATTACTCCCATGGAGGAAACTGCGCATGGAGACTGTTGTATTCAATCCCGATGTAATTTCTGTGTTTCATCAACACTCTCATAGTCCACAGAGTACAGAAAGCCTCCAGATGTGAATCGGAAACTACTACTGGTCTTCCAGGGAACGATCAAAGCCTAGACTGTTAGAGACATTACTCTAATGGTGGAAAGTGCGCATGGTGACTGTTGTATTCAATCCCGATGCAATTTCTGTGTTTCATCAACACTCTGATAGTCCACAGAGTACAGAATGCCTCGATATGTGCATCGGAAACTACTACTGGTCTTCCAGGGAACGATCAAAGTATAGACTGTTTGAGAATTACTCCCATGGAGGAAAGTGCGCATGGTGACTGTTGTATTCAATCCCGATGCAATTTCTGTGTTTCATCAACTCTCTTTTAGTCCACAGAGAACAGAAAGACTCCAGATGTGCATCGGAAACTACTACTGGTCTTCTGGGGAACGATCAAAGCGTAGACTGTTAGAGACATTACTCCCATGGAGGAAAGTGCGCATGGTGACTGTTGTATTCAATCCCGAGGCAATTTCTGTGTTTTATCAACACTCTGATAGTCCACAGATTACTGAATGCTTCCAGATGTGCATCTTAAACCACTACTGGTCTTCCAGGGAACGATCAAAGCGTAGACTGTTTCAGACATTACTCCCATGGAGGAAAGTGAGGATGGTGACTGTTGTATTCAATCCCGATGCAATTTCTGTGTTTCATCAACACACTGATAGTCCACAGATTACAGAATGACACCAGATGTGCATCGGAAACTACTACTGGTCTTCCAGGGAACGATCAAAGCGTAGACTGTTTGAGACATTACTTTTATGGAGGAAAGTGCGCATGGTGACTGTTGTATTCAATCCCGATGCATTTTCTGTGTTTCATCAACACTCTGATAGTCCACAGATTACAGAATGCCACCAGATGTGCATCGGAAACTACTACTGGTCTTCCAGGGAACGATCAAAGCGTAGACTGTTTGAGACATTACTCCCATGGAGGAAAGTGCGCATGGTGACTGTTGTATACAATCCCGATGCATTTTCTGTGTTTCATCATCACTCTGATAGTCAACAGATTTCAGAATGCCACCAGGTGAGCATCGGAAACTACTACTGGTCTTCCAGGGAACGAACAAAGCGTTGACTGTTTAGGACATTACTCCCATGGAGGAAAGTGCGCATGGTGACTGTTGTATTCATTCCCGATGCAATTTCTGTGTTTCATCAACACTCTGATAGTCCACAGATTACAGAATGCCACCAGATGTGCATCGGAAACTACTACTGGTCTTCCTGGGAACGATCACATCCTAGACTGTTAGAAACATTACTCAAATGGAGGAAAGTGCGCATGGTGACTGTTGTATACAATCCCGATGCAATTTCTGTGTTTCATCAACACTCTGATAGTCCACAGAGTACAGAATGCCTCGAGATGTGCATCGGAAACTACTACTGGTCTTCCAGGGAACGATCAAAGCATAGACTGTTTGAGAATTACTCCCATGGAGGAACGTGCGCATGGTGACTGTTGTATTAAATCCCAATGCAATTTTTGTGTTTCATCTACTCTCTGATAGTCCACAGAGAACAGAAAGCCTCCAGATGTGCATCGGACACTACTACTGGTCTTCTGGGGAACGATCAAAGCGTAGACTGTTAGAGACATTACTCCCATGGAGGAAAGTGCGCATGGTGACTGTTGCATTCAATCCCGAGGCAATTTCTGTGTTTCGTCAACAGTCTGATAGTCCACAGATTACAGAAAGCCTCCAGATGTGCATCGGAATCTACTACTGGTCTTCCAAGTAACGATCAAAACGTAGACTGTTTGAGACATTACTCCCATGGAGGAAACTGCGCATGGTGACTGTTGTATTCAATCCCGATGCAATTACTGTGTTTCATCAACACTCTGGTAGTCCACGGATTACAGAATGCCTCCAGATGTGCAATTCAAACTACTACTGGTCTTCCAGGGAACGATCAAAGCGTAGACTGTTTGAGACATTACTCCCATGGAGGAAACTGCGCATGGAGACTGTTGTATTCAATCCCGATGTAATTTCTGTGTTTCATCAACACTCTCATAGTCCACAGAGTACAGAAAGCCTCCAGATGTGAATCGGAAACTACTACTGGTCTTCCAGGGAACGATCAAAGCCTAGACTGTTAGAGACATTACTCAAATGGTGGAAAGTGCGCATGGTGACTGTTGTATTCAATCCCGATGCAATTTCTGTGTTTCATCAACACTCTGATAGTCCACAGAGTACAGAATGCCTCGATATGTGCATCGGAAACTACTACTGGTCTTCCAGGGAACGATCAAAGCATAGACTGTTTGAGAATTACTCCCATGGAGGAAAGTGCGCATGGTGACTGTTGTATTCAATCCCGATGCAATTTCTGTGTTTCATCAACTCTCTGATAGTCCACAGAGAACAGAAAGACTCCAGATGTGCATCGGAAACTACTTCTGGTCTTCTGGGGAACGATCAGAGCGTAGACTGTTAGAGACATTACTCCCATGGAGGAAAGTGCGCATGGTGACTGTTGTATTCAATCCCGAGGCAATTTCTGTGTTTTATCAACACTCTGATAGTCCACAGATTACTGAATGCTTCCAGATGTGCATCGGAAACCACTACTGGTCTTCCAGGGAACGATCAAAGCGTAGACTGTTTCAGACATTACTCCCATGGAGGAAAGTGAGGATGGTGACTGTTGTATTCAATCCCGATGCAATTTCTGTGTTTCATCAACACACTGATAGTCCACAGATTACAGAATGACACCAGATGTGCATCGGAAACTACTACTGGTCTTCCAGGGAACGATCAAAGCGTAGACTGTTTGAGACATTACTTTTATGGAGGAAAGTGCGCATGGTGACTGTTGTATTCAATCCCGATGCATTTTCTGTGTTTCGTCAACATTCTGATAGTCCACAGATTACAGAATGCCTGCAGATGTTCATCGTAAGCTACTACTGGTCTTCCAGGGAACGATCAAAGCGTACACTGTTTGAGACATTACTCCCATGGAGGAAACTGCGCATGGAGACTGTTGTATTCAACCCCGATGCAATTTCTGTCTTTCATCAACACTCTGATAGCCCACATTTTACAGAATGCCTCCAGATGTGCATCGGAAACTACTACTGGTCTTCCAGGGAACGATCAAAGCGTAGACTGTTTAGACTTTACTGCCATGGAGGAAAGTGCGCATGGTGACTGTTGTATTCAATCCCGATGCAATTTCTGTGTTTCATCAACACTCTGATAGTCCACAGATTACAGAATGCCTCCAGATGTTCATCGGAAAGTACTACTGGTCTTCCAGGGAACGATCAAAGCGTAGACTGTTTGAGACTTTACTCCCATGGAGGAATGTAGGCATGGTGACTGTTGTATTCAATCCCGATGCAATTTCTGTGTTTCATCAACACTCTGATAGTCCACAGTGTACAGAAAGCCTACAGATGTGCATAGGAAACTACTACTGGTCTTCTGGGGAACGTTAAAATCGTAGACTCTTAGAGACATTACTCCCATGGAGGAAAATGCGCATGGTGACTGTTGTATTCAATCCCGATGCAATTACTGTGTTTCATCAACACCCTGACAGTCTACACATTACAGAATGCCCCCAGATGTGCATCGGAAACTACTACTGGTCTTCCAGGGAACGATCAAATCGTAGATTGTTTGAGACATTTCTCCCATGGAGGAAAGTGCGCATGATGACTGTTGTATTCAATCCGGATGCAATTTCTGTGTTTCATCAACACTCTGATAGTCCACAGATTAAGGAATGCCTCCAGATGTTCATCGGAAACTACTACTGGTCTTCCAGGGAACGATCAAATCGTAGACTGTTTGAGACATTACTTTTATGGGTGAATGTGCGCATGGTGACTGTTGTATTCAATCCCGATGCAGTTACTGTGTTTCATCAACACACTAATAGTCCACACATTACAGAATGCCTCCAGATGTGCATCGAAAACTACTACTGGTCTTACAGGGAACGATCATAGCACAGACTGTTTGAAAATTACTCCCATGGAGGAAAGTGCGCATTGTGACTGTTGTATTCAATCCCGATGCAATTTCTGTGTTTCATCAACACTCTGATAGGCCACAGATTACAGAATGCCACCAGATGTGCATCGGAAACTACTACTGGTCTTCCAGGGAATGATCAAAGCGTAGACTCTTCGAGACATACCTCCCGTGGAGGAAAGTGCGCATGGTGACTGTTGTATTCAATCCCGATGCAATTTCTGTGTTTCATCAACACTCTGATAGTCCACAGATTACAGAATGCCTCCAGATGTTCATCGTAAACTACTACTGGTCTTCAAGACAACGATCAAAGCGTAGACTGTTTGAGACATTACTCCCATGGAGGTAACTGTGCATGGAGACTGTTGTATTCAATCCCGATGCAATTTCTGTGTTTCATCAACACTCTGATATTCCACAGAATAACAGAATGCCTCCAGATGTGCATCGGAAACTACTACTGGTCTTCCAGGGAACGATCAAAGCGTAGACTGTTTGAGACATTACTCCGATTTAGGAAACTGTGCATGGAGACTGTTGTATTCAATCCCGATGCAATTTCTGTGTACCATCAACACTCTGAGAGTCCACAGATTACAGAATGCCTCCAGATGTTCATCGGAAACTACTACTGGTCTTCCAGGCAACGATCAAAGTGTAGACTGTTTGAGACTTTACTCCCATGGAGGAATGTGCGAATGGTGACTGTTGTATTCAATCCCGATGCAATTTCTGTGTTTCATCAACACTCTGATAGTCCACAGATTACAGAATGCCGCCACATGTTCATTTTCAACTACTACTGGTCTTCCAGGGAACGATCAAAGCGTAGACAGTTTGAGACATTACTACCGTGTATGAAAGTGCGCATGGTGTCTGTTGTATTCAATCCCGATGCAATTTCTGTGTTTCATCAACACTCTGATAGTCCACAGATTACAGAATGCCTCCAGATGTTCATCGTAAACTACTACTGGTCTTCAAGACAACGATCAAAGCGTAGACTGTTTGAGACATTACTCCCATGGAGGTAACTGTGCATGGAGACTGTTGTATTCAACCCCAAAGCAATTTCTGTGTTTCACCAACACTCTGATAGTCCACAGTGTACAGAAAGCCTCCAGATGTGCATAGGAAACTACTACTGGTCTCCTGGTGAACGATCAAAGCGTAGACTGTTAGAGACATTACTCGCATGGAGGAAAGTGCGCATGCTGACTGTTGTATTCAATCCCGATGCAATTACTGTGTTTCATCAACAACCTGATAATCTACACATTACAGAATGTCACCAGATGTGCATCGGAAACTACTACTGGTCTTCCAGGGAACGATCAAATCGTAGATCGTTTGAGACATTATTCCCGTGGAGGAAAGTGCGCATGGTGGCTGTTGTATTCAATCCGGATTCAATTTCCGTGTTTCATCAACACTCTGATAGTCTACATTTTACAGAATGCCTCCAGATGTGCATCGGAAACTACTACTGGTCTTCCAGGGAACGATGAAATCGTAGACTGTTTGAGATATTACTCCAATGGATGAAAGTGCGCATGGTGACTGTTGTATTCAATCCCGATGCAATTTCTGTGTTTCATCAACACTCTGATAGTCCACAGATTACAGAATGCCTCCAGATGTTCATCGGAAAGTACTACTGGTCTTCCAGGGAACGATCAAAGCGTAGACTGTTTGAGACTTTACTCCCATGGAGGAATGTAGGCATGGTGACTGTTGTATTCAATCCCGATGCAATTTCTGTGTTTCATCAACACTCTGATAGTCCACAGTGTACAGAAAGCCTACAGATGTGCATAGGAAACTACTACTGGTCTTCTGGGGAACGTTAAAATCGTAGACTCTTAGAGACATTACTCCCATGGAGGAAAATGCGCATGGTGACTGTTGTATTCAATCCCGATGCAATTACTGTGTTTCATCAACACCCTGACAGTCTACACATTACAGAATGCCACCAGATGTGCATCGGAAACTACTACTGGTCTTCCAGGGAACGATCAAATCGTAGATTGTTTGAGACATTTCTCCCATGGAGGAAAGTGCGCATGATGACTGTTGTATTCAATCCGGATGCAATTTCTGTGTTTCATCAACACTCTGATAGTCCACAGATTAAGGAATGCCTCCAGATGTTCATCGGAAACTACTACTGGTCTTCCAGGGAACGATCAAATCGTAGACTGTTTGAGACATTACTTTTATGGGTGAATGTGCGCATGGTGACTGTTGTATTCAATCCCGATGCAGTTACTGTGTTTCATCAACACACTAATAGTCCACACATTACAGAATGCCTCCAGATGTGCATCGAAAACTACTACTGGTCTTACAGGGAACGATCATAGCACAGACTGTTTGAAAATTACTCCCATGGAGGAAAGTGCGCATTGTGACTGTTGTATTCAATCCCGATGCAATTTCTGTGTTTCATCAACACTCTGATAGGCCACAGATTACAGAATGCCACCAGATGTGCATCGGAAACTACTACTGGTCTTCCAGGGAATGATCAAAGCGTAGACTCTTCGAGACATACCTCCCGTGGAGGAAAGTGCGCATGGTGACTGTTGTATTCAATCCCGATGCAATTTCTGTGTTTCATCAACACTCTGATAGTCCACAGATTACAGAATGCCTCCAGATGTTCATCGTAAACTACTACTGGTCTTCAAGACAACGATCAAAGCGTAGACTGTTTGAGACATTACTCCCATGGAGGTAACTGTGCATGGAGACTGTTGTATTCAATCCCGATGCAATTTCTGTGTTTCATCAACACTCTGATATTCCACAGAATAACAGAATGCCTCCAGATGTGCATCGGAAACTACTACTGGTCTTCCAGGGAACGATCAAAGCGTAGACTGTTTGAGACATTACTCCGATTTAGGAAACTGTGCATGGAGACTGTTGTATTCAATCCCGATGCAATTTCTGTGTACCATCAACACTCTGAGAGTCCACAGATTACAGAATGCCTCCAGATGTTCATCGGAAACTACTACTGGTCTTCCAGGCAACGATCAAAGTGTAGACTGTTTGAGACTTTACTCCCATGGAGGAATGTGCGAATGGTGACTGTTGTATTAAATCCCGATGCAATTCCTGTGTTTCATCAACACTCTGATAGTCCACAGATTACAGAATGCAGCCACATGTTCATTTTCAACTACTACTGGTCTTCCAGGGAACGATCAAAGCGTAGACAGTTTGAGACATTACTACCGTGTATGAAAGTGCGCATGGTGTCTATTGTATTCAATCCCGATGCAATTTCTGTGTTTCATCAACACTCTGATAGTCCACAGATTACAGAATGCCTCCAGATGTTCATCGTAAACTACTACTGGTCTTCAAGACAACGATCAAAGCGTAGACTGTTTGAGACATTACTCCCATGGAGGTAACTGTGCATGGAGACTGTTGTATTCAACCCCAAAGCAATTTCTGTGTTTCACCAACACTCTGATAGTCCACAGTGTACAGAAAGCCTCCAGATGTGCATAGGAAACTACTACTGGTCTCCTGGGGAACGATCAAAGCGTAGACTGTTAGAGACATTACTCGCATGGAGGAAAGTGCGCATGCTGACTGTTGTATTCAATCCCGATGCAATTACTGTGTTTCATCAACAACCTGATAGTCTACACATTACAGAATGTCACCAGATGTGCATCGGAAACTACTACTGGTCTTCCAGGGAACGATCAAATCGTAGATCGTTTGAGACATTATTCCCGTGGAGGAAAGTGCGCATGGTGGCTGTTGTATTCAATCCGGATGCAATTTCCGTGTTTCATCAACACTCTGATAGTCTACATTTTACAGAATGCCTCCAGATGTGCATCGGAAACTACTACTGGTCTTCCAGGGAACGATGAAATCGTAGACTGTTTGAGATATTACTCCAATGGATGAAAGTGCGCATGGTGACTGTTGTATTCAATCCCGATGCAATTTCTGTGTTTCATCAACACTCTGATAGTCCACAGATTACAGAATGCCTCCAGATGTTCATCGGAAACTACTACTGGTCTTCCAGGGAACGATCAAATCGTTGACTGTTTGAGACATTACTTTTATGGGGGAATGTGCGCATGGTGACTGTTGTATTCAATCCCTATGCAATTTCTGTGTCTCATCAACACTCTAATAGTCCACAGATTACAGAATGCCTCCAGATGTGCATCGGAAACTACTACTAGTCTTACAGGGAACGATCAAAGCATAAACTGTTTGAGAATTACTCCCATGGAGGAAAATGCGCATGGTGACTGTTGTATTCAATCCCGATGAAATTTCTGTGTTTCATCAACACTCTGATAGGCCACAGATTACAGAATGCCACCAGATGTGCATCGGAAACTACTACTGGTCTTCCAGGGAACGATCAAAGCGTAGACTGTTTGAGACATTACTCCGATTTAGGAAACTGCGCATGGAGACTGTTGTATTCAATCCCGATGCAATTTCTGTGTTTCATCAACACTCTGATATTCCACAGATTACAGAATGCCTCCAGATGTGCATCGGAAACTACTACTGGTCTTCCAGGGAACGATCAAAGCGTAGACTCTTTGAGACATTACTCCGATTTAGGAAACTGTGCATGGAGACTGTTGTATTCAATCCCGATGCAATTACTGTGTTCCATCAACACTCTGAGAGTCCACAGTTTACAGAATGCCTCCAGATGTTCATCGGAAACTACTACTGGTCTTCCAGGCAACGATCAAAGTGTAGACTGTTTGAGACTTTACTCCCATGGAGGAATGTGCGAATGGTGACTGTTGTATTCAATCCCGATGCAATTTCTGTGTTTGATCAACACTCTGATAGTCCACAGATTACAGAATGCCGCCAGAAGTTCATTGGCAACTACTACTGGTCTTCCAGGGAACGATCAAAGCGTAGACAGTTTGAGACATTACTACAGTGTATGAAACTGCGCATGGTGACTGTTGTATTCAATCCCGATGCAATTTCTGTGTTTCATCAACACTCTGATAGTCCACAGATTACAGAATGCCTCCAGATGTTCATCGTAAACAACTACTGGTCTTCAAGACAACGATCAAAGCGTAGACTGTTTGAGACATTACTCCCATGGAGGTAACTGTGCATGGAGACTGTTGTATTCAACCCCAAAGCAATTTCTGTGTTTCACCAACACTCTGATAGTCCACAGTGTACAGAAAGCCTCCAGATGTGCATAGGAAACTACTACTGGTCTCCTAGGGAACGATCAAAGCGTAGACTGTTAGAGACATTACTCGCATGGAGGAAAGTGCGCATGCTGACTGTTGTATTCAATCCCGATGCAATTACTGTGTTTCATCAACAACCTGAGAGTCTACACATTACAGAATGTCACCAGATGTGCATCGGAAACTACTACTGGTCTTCCAGGGAACGATCAAATCGTAGATCGTTTGAGACATTATTCCCGTGGAGGAAAGTGCGCATGGTGGCTGTTGTATTCAATCCGGATGCAATTTCCGTGTTTCATCAACACTCTGATAGTCTACATTTTACAGAATGCCTCCACATGTGCATCGGAAACTACCACTGGTCTTCCAGGGAACGATGAAATCGTAGACTGTTTGAGATATTACTCCAATGGATGAAAGTGCACATGGTGACTGTTGTATTCAATCCCGATGCAATTTCTGTGTTTCATCAACACTCTGATAGTCCACAGATTACAGAATGCCTCCAGATGTTCATCGGAAACTACTACTGGTCTTCCAGGGAACGATCAAATCGTTGACTGTTTGAGACATTACTTTTATGGGGGAATGTGCGCATGGTGACTGTTGTATTCAATCCCTATACAATTTCTGTGTCTCATCAACACTCTAATAGTCCACAGATTACAGAATGCCTCCAGATGTGCATCGGAAACTACTACTAGTCTTACAGGGAACGATCAAAGCATAGACTGTTTGAGAATTACTCCCATGGAGGAAAGTGCGCATGGTGACTGTTGTATTCAGTCCCGATGAAATTTCTGTGTTTCATCAACACTCTGATAGGCCACAGATTACAGAATGCCACCAGATGTGCATCGGAAACTACTACTGGTCTTCCAGGGAACGATCAAAGCGTAGGCTGTTTGAGACATTACTCCGATTTAGGAAACTGCGCATGGAGACTGTTGTATTCAATCCCGATGCAATTTCTGTGTTTCATCAACACTCTGATATTCCACAGATTACAGAATGCCTCCAGATGTGCATCGGAAACTACTACTGGTCTTCCAGGGAACGATCAAAGCGTAGACTCTTTGAGACATTACTCCGATTTAGGAAACTGTGCATGGAGACTGTTGTATTCAATCCCGATGCAATTTCTGTGTTCCATCAACACTCTGAGAGTCCACAGTTTACAGAATGCCTCCAGATGTTCATCGGAAACTACTACTGGTCTTCCAGGCAACGATCAAAGTGTAGACTGTTTGAGACTTTACTCCCATATAGGAATGTGCGAATGGTGACTGTTGTATTCAATCCCGATGCAATTTCTGTGTTTCATCAACACTCTGATAGTCCACAGATTACAGAATGCCGCCAGAAGTTCATTGGCAATTACTACTGGTCTTCCAGGGAACGATCAAAGCGTAGACAGTTTGAGACATTACTACAGTGTATGAAACTGCGCATGGTGACTGTTGTATTCAATCCCGATGCAATTTCTGTGTTTCATCAACACTCTGATAGTCCACAGATTACAGAATGCCTCCAGATGTTCATCGTAAACTACTACTGGTCTTCAAGACAACGATCAAAGCGTAGACTGTTTGAGACATTACTCCCATGGAGGTAACTGTGCATGGAGACTGTTGTATTCAACCCCAAAGCAATTTCTGTGTTTCACCAACACTCTGATAGTCCACAGTGTACAGAAAGCCTCCAGATGTGCATAGGAAACTACTACTGGTCTCCTAGGGAACGATCAAAGCGTAGACTGTTAGAGACATTACTCGCATGGAGGAAAGTGCGCATGCTGACTGTTGTATTCAATCCCGATGCAATTACTGTGTTTCATCAACAACCTGAGAGTCTACACATTACAGAATGTCACCAGATGTGCATCGGAAACTACTACTGGTCTTCCAGGGAACGATCAAATCGTAGATCGTTTGAGACATTATTCCCGTGGAGGAAAGTGCGCATGGTGGCTGTTGTATTCAATCCGGATGCAATTTCCGTGTTTCATCAACACTCTGATAGTCTACATTTTACAGAATGCCTCCAGATGTGCATCGGAAACTACTACTGGTCTTCCAGGGAACGATGAAATCGTAGACTGTTTGAGATATTACTCCAATGGATGAAAGTGCGCATGGTGACTGTTGTATTCAATCCCGATGCAATTTCTGTGTTTCATCAACACTCTGATAGTCCACAGATTACAGAATGCCTCCAGATGTTCATCGGAAACTACTACTGGTCTTCCAGGGAACGATCAAATCGTTGACTGTTTGAGACATTACTTTAATCGGGGAATGTGCGCATGGTGACTGTTGTATTCAATCCCTATACAATTTCTGTGTCTCATCAACACTCTAATAGTCCACAGATTACAGAATGCCTCCAGATGTGCATCGGAAACTACTACTAGTCTTACAGGGAACGATCAAAGCATAGACTGTTTGAGAATTACTCCCATGGAGGAAAGTGCGCATGGTGACTGTTGTATTCAGTCCCGATGAAATTTCTGTGTTTCATCAACACTCTGATAGGCCACAGATTACAGAATGCCACCAGATTTGCATCGGAAACTACTACTGGTCTTCCAGGGAACGATCAAAGCGTAGACTGTTTGAGACATTACTCCGATTTAGGAAACTGCGCATGGAGACTGTTGTATTCAATCCCGATGCAATTTCTGTGTTTCATCAACACTCTGATATTCCACAGATTACAGAATGCCTCCAGATGTGCATCGGAAACTACTACTGGTCTTCCAGGGAACGATCAAAGCGTAGACTCTTTGAGACATTACTCCGATTTAGGAAACTGTGCATGGAGACTGTTGTATTCAATCCCGATGCAATTTCTGTGTTCCATCAACACTCTGAGAGTCCACAGTTTACAGAATGCCTCCAGATGTTCATCGGAAACTACTACTGGTCCTCCAGGCAACGATCAAAGTGTAGACTGTTTGAGACTTTACTCCCATGGAGGAATGTGCGAATGGTGACTGTTGTATTCAATCCCGATGCAATTTCTGTGTTTCATCAACACTCTGATAGTCCACAGATTACAGAATGCCGCCAGATGTTCATTGGCAACTACTACTGGTGTTCCAGGGAACGATCAAAGCGTAGACAGTTTGAGACATTACTACCGTGTATGAAACTGCGCATGGTGACTGTTGTATTCAATCCCGATGCAATTTCTGTGTTTCATCAACACTCTGATAGTCCACAGATTACAGAATGCCTCCAGATGTTCATCGTAAACTACTACTGGTCTTCAAGACAACGATCAAAGCGTAGACTCTTTGAGACATTACTCCCATGGAGGTAACTGTGCATGGAGACTGTTGTATTCAACCCCGATGCAATTTCTGTGTTTCACCAACACTCTGATAGTCCACAGTGTACAGAAAGCCTCCAGATGTGCATAGGAAACTACTACTGGTCTTCCAGGGAACGATCAAAGCGTAGACTGTTCGAGACATACCTCCCGTGGAGGAAAGTGCGCATGGTGACTGTTATATTCATTCCCGATGCAATTTCTGTGTTCCTTTAACACTCTGATAGTCCACAGATTACAGAAGGCCACCAGATGTGCATCGGAAGCTACTACTGGTCTTACAGGGAACGATCAGAGAATAGACAGTTTGAGAATTACTCCCAAGGAGGAAAGTGCGCATGGTGACTGTTGTATTCAATCCCGATGCAATTTCTGTGTTTCATCAACACTCTGATATTCCACAGATTACAGAATGCCTCCAGATGTGCATCGGAAACTACTACTGGTCTTCCAGGGAACGATCAAAGCGTAGACTGTTTGAGACATTACTCCGATTTAGGAAACTGTGCATGGAGACTGTTGTATTCAATCCCGATGCAATTTCTGTGTACCATCAACACTCTGAGAGTCCACAGATTACAGAATGCCTCCAGATGTTCATCGGAAACTACTACTGGTCTTCCAGGCAACGATCAAAGTGTAGACTGTTTGAGACTTTACTCCCATGGAGGAATGTGCGAATGGTGACTGTTGTATTCAATCCCGATGCAATTTCTGTGTTTCATCAACACTCTGATAGTCCACAGATTACAGAATGCCGCCACATGTTCATTTTCAACTACTACTGGTCTTCCAGGGAACGATCAAAGCGTAGACAGTTTGAGACATTACTACCGTGTATGAAAGTGCGCATGGTGTCTGTTGTATTCAATCCCGATGCAATTTCTGTGTTTCATCAACACTCTGATATTCCACAGATTACAGAATGCCTCCAGATGTGCATCGGAAACTACTACTGGTCTTCCAGGGAACGATCAAAGCGTAGACTGTTTGAGACATTACTCCGATTTAGGAAACTGTGCATGGAGACTGTTGTATTCAATCCCGATGCAATTTCTGTGTACCATCAACACTCTGAGAGTCCACAGATTACAGAATGCCTCCAGATGTTCATCGGAAACTACTACTGGACTTCCAGGCAACGATCAAAGTGTAGACTGTTTGAGACTTTACTCCCATGGAGGAATGTGCGAATGGTGACTGTTGTATTCAATCCCGATGCAATTTGTGTGTTTCATCAACACTCTGATAGTCCACAGATTACAGAATGCCGCCACATGTTCATTTTGAACTACTACTGGTCTTCCAGGGAACGATCAAAGCGTAGACAGTTTGAGACATTACTACCGTGTATGAAAGTGCGCATGGTGTCTGTTGTATTCAATCCCGATGCAATTTCTGTGTTTCATCAACACTCTGACAGTCCACAGATTACAGAATGCCTCCAGATGTTCATCGTAAACTACTACTGGTCTTCAAGACAACGATCAAAGCGTAGACTGTTTGAGACATTACTCCCATGGAGGTAACTGTGCATGGAGACTGTTGTATTCAACCCCGATGCAATTTCTGTGTTTCACCAACACTCTGATAGTCCACAGTGTACAGAAAGCCTCCAGATGTGCATAGGAAACTACTACTGGTCTCCTGGGGAACGATCAAAGCGTAGACTGTTAGAGACATTACTCGCATGGAGGAAAGTGCGCATGCTGAGTGTTGTATTCAATCCCGATGCAATTACTGTGTTTCATCAACAACCTGATAGTCTACACATTACAGAATGTCACCAGATGTGCATCGGAAACTACTACTGGTCTTCCAGGGAACGATCATATCGTAGATCGTTTGAGACATTACTCCCGTGGAGGAAAGTGCGCATGGTAGCTGTTGTATTCAATCCGGATGCAATTTCCGTGTTTCATCAACACTCTGATAGTCTACATTTTACAGAATGCCTCCAGATGTGCATCGGAAACTACTACTGGTCTTCCAGGGAACGATGAAATCGTAGACTGTTTGAGATATTACTCCAATGGATGAAAGTGCGCATGGTGACTGTTGTATTCAATCCCGATGCAATTTCTGTGTTTCATCAACACTCTGATAGTCCACAGATTACAGAATGCCTCCAGATTTTCATCGGAAACTACTACTGGTCTTCCAGGGAACGATCAAATCGTTGACTGTTTGAGAATTACTCCCATGGAGGAAAGTGCGCATGGTGACTGTTGTATTCAATCCCGATGAAATTTCTGTGTTTCATCAACACTCTGGTAGGCCACAGATTACAGAATGCCACCAGATGTGCATCGGAAACTACTACTGGTCTTCCAGGGAACGATCAAAGCGTAGAGTGTTCGAGACATACCTCCCGTGGAGGAAAGTGCGCATGGTGACTGTTATATTCATTCCCGAAGCAATTTCTGTGTTTCTTTAAGACTCTGATAGTCCACAGATTACAGAAGGCCACCAGATGTGCATCGGAAGCTACTACTGGTCTTACAGGGAATGATCAGAGAATAGACTGTTTGAGAATTACTCCCATGGAGGAAAGTGCGCATGGTGACTGTTGTATACAATCCCGAGGCAATTTCTGTGTTTCATCAACACTCTGATAGCCAACAGATTAGAGAATGCCACCAGATGTGCATCGGAAGCTACTAGTGGTCTTCCAGTTAACGATCAAATAGTAGACTGTTTGAGACACTACTCCCATGGAGGAAAGTGCGCATGGTGACTGTTGTATTCAATCCCGATGCAATTTCTGAGTTTCATCAACACTCTGATAGTCCCCAGATTAAAGAATGCCACCAGATGTGCATCGGAAACTACTACTGGTCTTCCAGGGAACGATCAAATCGTAGACTGTTTCAGACATTACTCAATGGAGGAGAGTGCGGGTGGTGACTGTTGTATTCAATCCCGATGCAATTTCTGTGTTTCATCAACAGCATGATAGTCCACAGATTACAGAATGCCTCCAGATGTGCATCGGAAACAACTACTGGTCTTCCAGTGTAGGATCAAAGCGTAGACTGTTTGAGACATTACTCACGTGTAGGAAAGTGCGCATGGTGACTGTTGTATTCAATCCCGATGCAATTTCTGTGTTTCATCAACACTCTGATAGTCCACAGATTACAGAACGCCTCCAGATGTGCATCGGAAACTACTACTGGTCTTCCAGGGAACGATCAAAGCGTAGACTGTTTGAGACATTACTCCAATTGAGGAAAGTGCTCATGGAGACTGTTGTATTCAATCCCGATGCAATTTCTTGTGTTTCATCAACACTCTGATACTCCACAGATTACAGAATGCCTCCAGATGTTCATCGTAATCTACTACTGGTCTTCCATGGAACGATCAAAGCGTAGACAGTTTGAGACATTACTACCGTGGAGGAAAGTGCGCATGGTGACTGTTGTATTCAATCCCGATACAATTTCTGTGTTTCATCAACACTCTGATAGTCCACAGATTACAGAATGCCTCCAGATGTTCGTCGTAAATTACTACTGGTCTTCAAGACAACGATCAAACGTAGACTGTTTGAGACATTACTCCCATTGAGGTAACTGCGCATGGAGACTGTTGTATTCAACCCCGATGCAATTTCTGTGTTTCATCAACACTCTGATAGTCCACAGATTACAGAATGCCTCCAGATGTTCATCGTAATCTACTACTGGTCTTCCATGGAACGATCAAAGCGTAGACAGTTTGAGACATTACTACCGTGGAGGAAAGTGCGCATGGTGACTGTTGTATTCAATCCCGATACAATTTCTGTGTTTCATCAACACTCTGATAGTCCACAGATTACAGAATGCCTCCAGAGGTTCGTCGTAAATTACTACTGGTCTTCAAGACAACGATCAAACGTAGACTGTTTGAGACATTACTCCCATTGAGGTAACTGCGCATGGAGACTGTTGTATTCAATCCCGATGCAATTTCTGTGTTTCACCAACACTCTGGTAGTCCACAGTGTACAGAAAGCCTCCAGATGTGCATAGAAAACTACTACTGGTCTTCTGGGGAACGATCAAATCGTAGACTGTTAGAGACATTACTCCCATGGAGGAAAGTGCGCATGGTGACTGTTGTATTCAATCCTGATGCAATTACTGTGTTTCATCAACAACCTGATAGTCTACACATTACAGAATGCCACCAGATGTGCGTCGGAAACTACTACTGGTCTTCCAGGGAACGATCAAAGCGTAGACTGTTGAGACATTACTTTTATGGAGGAATGGGCGCATGGTGACTGTTGTATTCAATCCCGATGCAGTTTCTGTGTTTCATCAACACTCTTATAGTCCACAGATTACAGAATGCCTCCAGATGTGCATCGGAAACTACTACTATTCTTACAGGGAACGATCAAAGCATAGAATGTTTGAGAATTACTCCCATGGAGGAAAGTGCGCATGGTGAGTTTTGTATTCAATCCCGATGAAATATCTGTGTTTCATCAACACTCTGATATGCCACAGATTACAGAATGCCTCCAGATGTTCATCGGAAACTACTACTGGTCTTCCAGGGAACGATCAAATCGTTGACTGTTTGAGACATTACTTTTATGGGGGAATGTGCGCATGGTGACTCTTGTATTCAATCCCTATGCAATTTCTGTGTCTCATCAACACTCTAATAGTCCACAGATTACAGAATGCCTCCAGTTGTGCATCGGAAACTACTACTAGTCTTACAGGGAACGATCAAAGCATAGATTGTTTGAGAATTACTCCCATGGAGGAAAGTGCGCATGGTGACTGTTATATTCATTCCCCATGCAATTTCTGTGTTTCTTTAACACTCTGATAGTCCACTGATTACAGAAGGCCACCAGATGTGCATCGGAAGCTACTACTGGTCTTACAGGGAACGATCAGAGAATAGACTGTTTGAGAATTACTCCCATGGAGGAAAGTGCGCATGGTGACTGTTGTATTCAATCCCGATGCAATTTTTTTGTTTCATCAACACTCTGATAGTCCACAGATTACAGAATGCAACCAGATGTTCATCGGAAACTACTACTGGTCTTCCAGGGAACGATCAAAGCGTAGACAGTTTTAGTCATTACTACCGTGGAGGAAAGTGCGCATGGTGACTGTTGTATTCAATCCCGATGCAATTTCTGTGTTTCATCAACACTATGATAGTCCACAGATTACAGAATGCCTCCAGATGTTCATCGTAATCTACTACTGGTCTTCCAGGGAACGATCAAAGCGTAGACAGTTTGAGACATTACTACCGTGGATGAAAGTGCGCATGGTGACTGTTGTATTCGATCCCGATGCAATTTCTGTGTTTCATCAACACTCTGATAGTCCACAGATTACAGAATGCCTCCAGATGTTCATCGTAAACTACTACTGGTCTTCAAGACAACGATCAAACGTAGACTGTTTGAGACATTACTCCCATGGAGGTAACTGCGCATGGAGACTGTTGTATTCAACCCCGATGCAATTTCTGTGTTTCACCAACACTCTGGTAGTCCACAGTGTACAGAAAGCCTCCAGATGTGCATAGGAAACTACTACTGGTCTTCTGGGGAACGATCAAAGCGTAGACTGTTAGAGACATTACTCCCATGGAGGAAAGAGCGCATGGTGACTGTTGTATTCAATCCCGATGCAATTACTGTGTTTCATCAACAACCTGATAGTCTACACAATACAGAATGCCACCAGATGTGCATCGGAAACTACTACTGGTCTTCCAGGGAACGATCAAATCGTAGATCGTTTGAGACATTACTCCCGTGGAGGAAAGTGCGCATGGTGGCTCTTGTATTCTATCCGGATGCAATTTCCGTGTTTCATCAACACTCTGATAGTCCACATATTACAGAATGCCTCCAGATGTGCATCGGAAACTACTACTGGTCTTCCAGGGAACGATGATAGCGTAGACTGTTTGAGAATTACTCCCATGGAGGAAAGTGCGCATGGTGACTGTTGTATTCAATCCCGATGCAATTTCTGTGTTTCATCAACACTCTGATAGTCCACAGATTACAGAATGCCTCCAGATGTTCATCGGAAACTACTACTGGTCTTCCAGGGAATGATCAAATCGTTGACTGTTTGAGACATTACTTTTATGGGGGAATGTGCGCATGGTGACTGTTGTATTCAATCCCTATGCAATTTCTGTGTCTCATCAACATTCTAATAGTCCACAGATTACAGAATGCCTCCAGATGTGCATCGGAAACTACTACTGGTCTTCCAGGGAACGATCAAAGCGTAGACTGTTCGAGACATAACTCCCGTGGAGGAAAGTGCGCATGGTGACTGTTATATTCATTCCCCATGCAATTTCTGTGTTTCTTTAACACTCTGGTAGTCCACAGATTACGGAAGGCCACCAGATGTGCATCGGAAGCTACTACTGGTCTTACAGGGAACGATCAGAGAATAGACTGTTTGAGAATTACTCCCATGGAGGAAAGTGCGCATGGTGACTGTTGTATTCAATACCGATGCAATTTCTGTGTTTCATCAACACTCTGATATTCCACAGATTACAGAATGCCTCCAGATGTGCATCGGAAACTACTACTGGTCTTCCAGGGAACGATCAAAGCGTAGACTGTTGAGACATTACTTTTATGGAGGAATGGGCGCATGGTGACTGTTGTATTCAATCCCGATGCAGTTTCTGTGTTTCATCAACACTCTAATAGTCCACAGATTACAGAATGCCTCCAGATGTGCATCGGAAACTACTACTATTCTTACAGTGAACGATCGAAGCATAGAATGTTTGAGAATTACTCCCATGGAGGAAAGTACGCATGGTGACTTTTGTATTCAATCCCGATGAAATATCTGTGTTTCATCAACACTCTGATAGGCCACAGATTACAGAATGCCTACAGATGTTCATCGGAAACTACTACTGGTCTTCCAGGGAACGATCAAATCGTTGACTGTTTGAGACATTACTTTTATAAGGGGAATGTGCGCATGGTGACTCTTGTATTCAATCCCTATGCAATTTCTGTGTCTCATCAACACTCTAATAGTCCACAGATTACAGAATGCCTCCAGATGTTCATCGGAAACTACTACTGGTCTTCCAGGCAACGATCAAAGTGTAGACTGTTTGAGACTTTACTCCCATGGAGGAATGTGCGAATGATGACTGTTGTATTCAATCCCGATGCAATTTCTGTGTTTCATCAACACTCTGATATTCCACAGATTACAGAATGCCTCCAGGTGTGCATCGGAAACTACTACTGGTCTTCAAGACAACGATCAAAGCGTAGACTGTTTGAGACATTACTCCCATGGAGGTAACTGTGCATGGAGACTGTTGTATTCAATCCCGATGCAATTTTTGTGTTTCATCAACACTCTGATATTCCACAGATTACAGATTGCCTCCAGATGTTCATCGTAAACTACTACTGGTCTTCAAGACAACGATCAAAGCGTAGACTGTTTGAGACATTACTCCCATGGAGGTAACTGTGCATGGAGACTGTTGTATTCAACCCCGATGCAATTTCTGTGTTTCACCAACACTCTGATAGTCCACAGTGTACAGAAAGCCTCCAGATGTGCATAGGAAACTACTACTGGTCTTCCAGGGAACGATCAAAGCGTAGACTGTTCGAGACATACCTCCCATGGAGGAAAGTGCGCATGGTGAGTGTTATATTCATTCCCGATGCAATTTCTGTGTTTCTTTAACACTCTGATAGTCCACAGATTACAGAAGGCCACCAGATGTGCATCGGAAGCTACTACTGGTCTTACAGGGTACGATCAGAGAATAGACTGTTTGAGAATTACTCCCATGGAGGAAAGTGCGCATGGTGACTGTTGTATTCAATCCCGATGCAATTTCTGTGTTTCATCAACACTCTGATATTCCACAGATTACAGAATGCCTCCAGGTGTGCATCGGAAACTACTACTGGTCTTCCAGGGAACGATCAAAGCGTAGACTGTTTGAGACATTACTCCGATTTAGGAAACTGTGCATGGAGACTGTTGTATTCAATCCCGAGGCAATTTCTGTGTTCCATCAACACTCTGAGAGTCCACAGATTACAGAATGCCTCCAGATGTTCATCGGAAACTACTACTGGTCTTCCAGGCAACGATCAAAGTGTAGACTGTTTGAGACTTTACTCCCATGGAGGAATGTGCGAATGGTGACTGTTGTATTAAATCCCGATGCAATTTCTGTGTTTCATCAACACTCTGTTAGTCCACAGATTACAGAATGCCGCCAGATGTTCATTGGCAACTACTACTGGTCTTCCAGGGAACGATCAAATCGTAGACAGTTTGAGACATTACTACCGTGTATGAAAGTGCGCATGGTGTCTGTTGTATTCAATCCCGATGCAATTTCTGTGTTTCATCAACACTCTGATAGTCCACAGATTACAGAATGCCTCCAGATGTTCATTGTAAACTACTACTGGTCTTCAAGACAACGATCAAAGCGTAGACTGTTTGAGACATTACTCCCATGGAGGTAACTGTGCATGGAGACTGTTGTATTCAACCCCGATGCAATTTCTGTGTTTCACCAACACTCTGATAGTCCACAGTGTACAGAAAGCCTCCAGATGTGCATAGGAAACTGCTACTGGTCTTCTGGGGAACGATCAAAGCGTAGACTGTTAGAGACATTACTCGCATGGAGGAAAGTGCGCATGGTGACTGCTGTATTCAATCCCGATGCAATTACTGTGTTTCATCAACAACCTGATAGTCTACACATTGCAGAATGTCACCAGATGTGCATCGGAAACTACTACTGGTCTTCCAGGGAACGATCAAATCGTAGATCGTTTGAGACATTACTCCCGTGGAGGAAAGTGCGCATGGTGGCTGTTGTATTCAATCCGGATGCAATTTCCGTGTTTCATCAACACTCTGATAGTCCACATTTTACAGAATGCCTCCAGATGTGCATCGGAAACTACTACTGGTGTTCCAGGGAACGACGAAATCGTAGACTGTTTGAGATATTACTCCAATGGATGAAAGTGCGCATGGTGACTGTTGTATTCAATCCCGATGCAATTTCTGTGTTTCATCAACACTCTGATAGTCCACAGATTACAGAATGCCTCCAGATGTGCATCGGAAACTACTACTGGTCTTCCAGGGAACGATCAAATCGTAGACTGTTTCAGACATTACTCCCATGGAGGAGAGTGCGGGTGGTGTCTGTTGTATTCAATCCCGATGCAATTTCTGTGTTTCATCAACAGTATGATAGCCCACAGATTACAGAATGCCTCCAGATGTGCATCGGAAACAACTACTGGTCTTCCAGTGAAGGATTAAAGCGTAGACTGTTTGAGACATTACTCACGTGTAGGAAAGTGCGCATGGTGACTGTTGTATTCAATCCCGATGCAATTTCTGTGTTTCATCAACACTCTGATAGTCCACAGATTACAGAACGCCTCCAGATGTGCATCGGAAACTACTACTGGTCTTCCAGGGAACGATCAAAGCGTAGACTGTTTGAGACATTACTCCAATTGAGGAAAGTGCGCATGGTGACTGTTGTATTCAATCCCGATGCAATTTCTTGTGTTTCATCAACACTCTGATACTCCACAGATTACAGAATGCCTCCAGATGTTCATCGGAAACTATTACTGGTCTTCCAGGGAACGATCAAAGCATAGACTGTTTGAGAATTACTCCCATGGAGGAAAGTGTGCATGTTGTCTGTAGTATTCAATCCCGAGGCAATTTCTGTGTTTCATCAACACTCTGATAGTCCACAGATTACGGAAAGGCCCCAGATGTGCATCGGAAACTACTACTGGTCTTCCAGGGAACGATCAAAACGTAGACTGTTTGAGACATTAATCCCATGGAGGAAACTGCGCATGCAGACTGTTGTATTCAATCCCGATGCAATTTCTGTGTTTCATCAACACGCTGATAGTCCACAGATTACAGAAAGCCCCCAGATGTGCATCGGAATCTACTACTGGTCTTCCAGGGAACGATCAAAGCGTAGACTGTTTGAGACAATACTCCCATGGAGGAAACTGCGCATGGTGACTGTTGTATTCATTCCCGATGCAGTTTCTGTGTTTCATCAACATTCTGATAGTCCACAGATTACAGAATGCCACCAGATGTGCATCGGAAACTACTACTGGTCTTCCAGGGAACGATCAAAGCGTAGACTGTTTGAGACATACCTCCCGTGGAGGAAAGTGAGCATGGTGACTGTTGTATTCAATCCCGATGCAATATCTGTGTTTCATCAACACTCTGATAGTCCACAGTTTACAGAATGCCTCCAGATGTGCATCGGACACTACTACTGGTCTTCAAGACAACGATCAAAGCGTAGACTGTTTGAGACATTACTCCCATGGAGGTAACTGCGCATGGAGTCTGTTTTATTCAACCCCGATGAAATTTCTGTGTTTCATCAACACTCTGATAGGCCACAGTTTACAGAATGCCACCAGATGTGCATCGGAAACTACTACTAGTCTTCCAGGGAACGATCAAAGCGTAGACTGTTCGAGACACACCACCCGTGGAGGAAAGTGCGTATGGTGACTGTTATATTCATTCCCGATGCAATTTCTGTGTTTCTTTAACACTCTGATAGTACACAGATTACAGAAGGCCACCAGATGTGCATCGGAAGCTACTACTGGTCTTACAGGGAACGATCAGAGAATAGACTGTTTGAGAATTACTCCCATGGAGGAAAGTGCGCATGGTGACTGTTGTATTCAATCCCGAGGCAATTTCTGCGTTTCATCAACACTCTGATAGTCCACAGATTAGAGAATGCCAACAGATGTGCATCGGAAACTACTACTGGTCTTCCAGGGAACGATTAAAGCGTAGACTGTTTGAGACATACCTTCCGTGGAGGAAAGTACGCATGAAGACTGTTGTATTCATTCCCGACGCAATTTCTGTGTTTCATCAACACTCTGATAGTCCACAGACTACAGAATGCCACCAGATGTGCATCGGAAACTACTACTGGTCTTCCAGGGAACGATCAAAGCGTAAACTGTTTGAGACACTACTCCCATGGAGGGAACTGCGCATGGAGACTGTTGTATTCAACCCCGATGCAATTTCTGTGTTTCATCAACACTTTGAAAGTCTACACATTACAGAATGCCACCAGATGTGCATGGGAAACTTCTACTGGTCTTCCAGGGAACGATCAAAGCGTAGATTGTTTGAGACATTTCTCCCGTGGAGGAAAGTGCGCATGGTGACTGTTGTATTCAATCCGGATGCTATTTCTGTGTTTCATCAACACTCTAATAGTCCACATTTTACAGAATGCCTCCAGATGTGCATCGGAAACTACTACTGGTCTTCCAGGGAACGATCAAAGCGTAGACTGTTTGAGACATTACTCTAATTGAGGAAAGTGCGCATGGTGACTGTTATATTCAATCCCGATGCAATTTCTTGTGTTTCATCAACATTATGATAGTCCACAGATTACAGAATGCCTCCAGATGTTTATCGGAAACTACTACTGGTCTTCCAGGGAACGATCAAATCGTAGACTGTTTGAGACATTACTTTTATGGAGGAATGTGCGCATGGTGACTGTTGTATTCAATCCCTATGCAATTTCTGTGTTTCATCAACACTCTAATAGTCCACAGATTACAGAATGCCACCAGATGTGCATCGGAAACTACTACTGGTCTTACAGGGAACGATCAAAGCATAGACTGTTTGAGAATTACTCCCATGGAGGAAAGTGTGCATGTTGACTGTTGTATTCAATCCCAAGGCAATTTCTGTGTTTTATCAACACTCTGATAGTCCACAGTTTACGGAAATCCCCCAGATGTGCATCGGAAACTACTACTGGTCTTCCAGGGAACGATGCAAGCGTAGACTGTTTGAGACTTTACTCCCATGGAGGAACGTGCGCATGGTGACTGCTGTATTCAATCCCGATGCAATTTCTGTGTTTCATCAACACTCTGATAGTCCACAGACAACAGAATGCCGCCAGATGTTCATCGGAAACTACTACTGGTCTTCCAGGGAACGATCAAAGCGTAGACTGTTTGAGACATTACTACCGTGGAGGAAAGTGCGCATGGTGACTGTTGTATTCAATCCCGATGCAATTACTGTGTTTCATCAACACCCTGATAGTCTACACATTACAGAATGCCACCAGATGTGCATCGGAAACTACTACTGGTCTTCCAGGGATCGATGAAATCGTAGATTGTTTGAGACAGTACCCCCGTGGAGGAAAGTGCGCATGTTGACTGTTGAATTCAATCCGGATGCAATTTCTGTGTTTCATCAACACTCTGATAGTCCATAGATTACAGAATGCCTCCAGATGTTCATCGGAAACTACTACTGGTCTTCCAGGGAACGATCAAATCGTAGACTGTTTGAGACATTACTTTTATGGGGTAATGTGCGCATGGCGACTGTTGTATTCAATCCCGATGCAATTTCTGTTTTTCATCAACACTCTGATAGCCCACAGACTACAGAATGCCTCCAGATGTGCACCGGAAACTACTACTGGTCTTCCAGGGAACGATCAAAGCGTAGACTATTTGAGACATTACTCCCATGGAGGAAGGTGCGCATGGTGACTGTTGTATTCAATCGCGATGCAATTTCTGTGTTTCATCAACACTCTGATAGTCCACAGGGTACAGAAAGCCTCGAGATGTGCATCGGAAACAACTACTGGTCTTCCAGGGAACGATCAAAGCATAGATTGTTTGAGAATTACGCCCATGGAGGAAAGTGCGCATGGTGACTGTTGTATTCAATCCCGATGCAATTTCTGTGTTACATCAACACTCTGATAGTCCACAGAGAACAGAAAGCCTCCAGATGTGCATCGGAAACTACTACTGGTCATCCAGGGAACGATCAAAGCGTAGACTGTTTGAGATATTACTCCCATGGCGGAAAGTGCGCATGGTGACTGTTGTATTCAATAACGATGCAATTTCTGTGTTTCATCAACACTCAGATATTCCACAGATTACAGAATGCCTCCAGATGTGCATCGGAAACTACTACTGGTCTTCCAGGGAATGATCAAAGCGTAGACAGTTGAGACATTACTGAGTGTTGATGAAACACAGAAATTGCATCGTTATTGAATACAACAGTCACCATGCGCACTTACCGCCATGGGAGTAATATCTCAAACAGTCTACGCTTTGATAGTTCCCTGGAAGACCAGTAGTAGTTTCCGATGCACATCTGGAGGCTTTCTGTTCTCTGTGGACTATCAGAGTGTTGATGTAACACAGAAATTGCATCGGGATTGAATACAACAGTCACCATGCGCACTTTCCTCCATGGGCGTAATTCTCAAACAATCTATGCTTTGATCGTTCCCTGGAAGACCAGTAGTTGTTTCCGATGCACATCTCGAGGCTTTCTGTACCCTGTGGACTATCAGAGTGTTGATGAAACACAGAAATTGCATCGCGATTGAATACAACAGTCACCATGCGCACCTTCCTTATGGAGGCATGTGCGCAAGGTGACTGTTGTATTCAATCCCGATGCAATTTCTGTGTTTCGTCAAAACTCTTATAGTCCATAGATTACAGAATGCCTCCAGATGTTCATCGGAAACTACTACTGGTCTTCCAGGGAACGATCAAATCGTAGACTCTTTGAGACATTACTTTTATGGGGGAATGTGCGCATGGCGACTGTTGTATTCAATCCCGATGCAATTTCTGTGTTTCATCAACACTCTAATAGTCCACAGAGTACAGAAAGCCTCCAGATGTGCATCGGAAACTACTACTGGTCTTCCAGGGAACGATCAAAGCGTAGACTGTTAGAGACATTACTCCCATGGAGGAAAGTGCGCATGGTGACTGTTGTATTCAATCCCGATGCAATTTCTGTGTTTCATCAACACTCTGATAGTCCACAGAGTACAGAATGAGTCGAGATTTGCATCGGAAACTACTACTGGTCTTACAGGGAACGATCAAAGCATAGACTGTTTGAGAATTGATCCTATGGAGGAAAGTGCGCATGGTGACTCTTGTATTCAATCCCGATGCAATTTCTGTGTTACATCAACACTCTGATAGTCCACAGAGAACAGAAAGCCTCCAGATGTGCATCGGAAACTACTACTGGTCTTCCAGGGAACGATCAAAGCGTATTCTGTTGGAGACATTACTCCCATGGAGGAAAGTGCGCATGGTGACTGTTGTATTCAATCCCGATGCTATTACTGTGTTTCATCAACACCCTTATAGTCTACACATTACAGAATGCCACCAGATGTGCATCTGAAACTACTACCGGTCTTCCAGGGAACGATCAAAGCGTAGACTGTTTGAGACATTACTCCCATGGAGGAAACTGCGCATGTTGACTGTTGTAATCATTCCCGATGCAATTTCTGTGTTTCTTCAACACTCTGATAGTCCACAGATTACAGAATGCCTCCAGATGTACATCGTAAACTACTACTGGTCTTCCAGGGAACGATCAAAGCGTAGACTGTTTGAGACATTACTCCCATGGAGGAAACTACGCATGGAGACTGTTGCATTCAACCCCAATGCAATTTCTGAGTTTCATCAACACTCTGATAGTCCACAGTGTACAGAAATCCTCCAGATGTGCATAGGAAACTACTACTGGTCTTGTGGGGAACGATCAAAGCGTAGACTGTTAGAGACATTACTCCCATGGAGCAAAGTGCGCATGGTGACTGTTGTATTCAATCCCGATGCAATTACTGTGTTTCATCAACACACTGATAGTCTACACATTACAGAATGCCACCAGATGTGCATCGGAAACTACTACTGGTCTTCCAGGGAACGATCAAATCGTAGTTTGTTTAAGACGTTACTCACTTCTAGGAAAGTGCGCATGGTGACTGTTGTATTCAATCCTGACGCAATTTCTGTGTTTCATCAACACTCTGATAGTCCACAGATTACAGAACGCCTTCAGATGTGCATCGGAAACTACTACTGGTCTTCCAGGGAACGATCAAAGCGTAGACTGTATGAGACATTACTCCAATTGAGGAAAGTGGGCATTATGACTGTTGTATTTAATCTCGATGCAATTACTGTGTTTCATCAACACCCTGATAGTCTACACATTACAGAATGCCACCAGATGTGCATCGGAAACTACTACTGGTCTTCCAGGGAACGATCAAAGCGTAGACTGTTTGAGACATTACTTTTATGGAGGAATGTGCGCATGGTGACTGTTGTATTCAATCCCTATGCAATTTCTGTGTTTCATCAACACTCTAATAGTCCACAGATTACAGAATGAAACCAGATGTGCATCGGAAACTACTACTGGTCTTCCAGGGAACGATCAAATCGTAGACTGTTTGAGACATTACTTTTATGGAGGAATGTGCGCATGGTGACTGTTGTATTCAATCCCTATGCAATTTCTGTGTTTCATCAACACTCTAATAGTCCACAGATTACAGAATGAAACCAGATGTGCATCGGAAACTACTACTGGTCTTACAGGGAACGATCAAAGCGTAGACTGTTTGAGACATTACTCTCATGGAGGAAACTGCGCATGGAGTCTGTTGTATTCAACCCCGATGCAATTTCTGTGTTTCATCAACACTCTAATAGTCCACAGTGTACAGAAAGCCTCCAGATGTGCACAGGAAACTACTACTGGTCTTCTGGGGAACGATCAAAGTTTAGACTCTTACAGACATTACTCCCATGGAGGAAAGTGCGAATGGTGACTGTTGTATTCATCCCGATGCAATTACTGTGTTTCATCAACACCCTGATAGTCTACACATTACAGAATGCCACCAGATGTGCATCGGAAACTACTACTGGTCTTCCTGGGAACGATCAAATCGTAGATTGTTTGAGACATTACTCCCGTGGAGGAAAGTGCGCATGGTGACTGTTGTATTCAATGCGGATGCAATTTCTGTGTTTCATCAACACTCTGATAGTCCACACTTTACAGAATGCCTCCAGATGTGCATCGAAAACACTACTGGTCTTCCAGGGAACTATGAAAGCGTAGACTGTTTGACACATTACTCCAATGGAGGAAAGTGCGTATGGTGACTGTTGTATTCAATCCCGATGCAATTTCTGTGTTTCGTCAACACTCTTATAGTCCATAGATTACAGAATGCCTCCAGATGTTCATCGGAAACTACTACTGGTCTTCCAGGGAACGATCAAATCGTAGACTGTTTGAGACATTACTTTTATGGGGGAATGTGCGCATGGCGACTGTTGTATTCAATCCCGATGCAATTTCTGTGTTTCATCAACACTCTAATAGTCCACAGATTACAGAATGCCTCCAGATGTGCATCGGAAACTACTACTTTTCTTACAGGGAACGATCAAAGCATTGAATGTTTGAGAATTACTCCCATGGAGGAAAGTGCGCATGGTGACTGTTGTATTCATTCCCGATGCAATTTCTGTGTTTCATCAACACTCTGATAGTCCACAGAGTACAGAAAGCCTCCAGATGTGCATCGGAAACTACTACTGGTCTTCCAGGGATCGATCAAAGCGTAGACTGTTAGAGACATTACCCCCATGGAGGAAAGTGCGCATGGTGTCTGTTGTATTCAATCCCGATGCAATTTCTGTGTTTCATCAACACTCTGATAGTCCGCAGAGTACAGAATGCCTCGAGATTTGCATCGGAAACTACTACTGGTCTTACAGGGAACGATCAAAGCATAGACTGTTTGAGAATTGATCCCATTGAGGAAAGTGCGCATGGTGACTCTTGTATTCAATCCCGATGCAATTTCTGTGTTACATCAACACTCTGATAGTCCACAGAGAACAGAAAGCCTCCAGATGTGCATCGGAAACTACTACTGGTCTTCCAGGGAACGATCAAAGCGTATTCTGTTTGAGACATTACTCCCATGGAGGAAAGTGCGCATGGTGACTGTTGTATTCAATCCCGATGCAATTACTGTGTTTCATCAACACCCTGATAGTCTACACATTACAGAATGCCACCACATGTGCATCTGAAACTACTACCGGTCTTCCAGGGAACGATCAAAGCGTAGACTGTTTGAGGCATTACTCCCATGGAGGAAACTGCGCATGTTGACTGTTGTAATCATTCCCGATGCAATTTGTGTGTTTCATCAACACTCTGATAGTCCACAGATTACACAATGCCACCAGATGTACATCGGGAACTACTACTGGTCTTACAGGGAACGATCAAAGCATAGACTGTTTGAGAATTACTCCCATTGAGGAAAGTGCGCATGTTGACTGTTGTATTCAATCCCGATGCAATTTCTGTGTTTCATCAACACTCTGATAGTCCACAGATTACAGAAAGCCCCAGATGTTCATCGGAAACTACTACTGTTCTTCCAGGGAACGATCAGAGCGTAGAATGTTTGAGACATTACACAAATGGAGGTAATTGCGCATGGAGACTGTTGTATTCAATCAAGATGCAATTTCTGTGCTTCATCAACACTCTGATAGTCCACAGATTAAAGAATGCCTCCAGATGTTCATCGGAAACTACTACTGGTCTTCCAGGGAACGATCCAAGCGTAGACTGTTTGAGACTTTACTCCCATGGAGGAATGTGCGCATGGTGACTGTTGTATTCAATCCCGAAGCAATTTCTGTGTTTCATCAACACTCTGATAGTCCACAGATTACAGAATGCCTTCAGATGTGCATCGGAAACTACTACTGGTCTTCCAGGGAACGATCAAAGCGTAGACTGTATGAGACATTACTCCAATTGAGGAAAGTGGGCATTATGACTGTTGTATTTAATCTCGATGCAATTACTGTGTTTCATCAACACCCTGATAGTCTACACATTACAGAATGCCACCAGATGTGCATCGGAAACTACTACTGGTCTTCCAGGGAACGATCAAATCGTAGTTTGTTTAAGACGTTACTCACTTCTAGGAAAGTGCGCATGGTGACTGTTGTATTCAATCCCGATGCAATTTCTGTGTTTCATCAACACTCTGATAGTCCACAGATTACAGAACGCCTTCAGATGTGCATCGGAAACTACTACTGGTCTTCCAGGGAACGATCAAAGCGTAGACTGTATGAGACATTACTCCAATTGAGGAAAGTGGGCATTATGACTGTTGTATTTAATCTCGATGCAATTACTGTGTTTCATCAACACCCTGATAGTCTACACATTACAGAATGCCACCAGATGTGCATCGGAAACTACTACTGGAATTCCAGGGAACGATCAAAGCGTAGACTGTTTGAGACATTACTTTTATGGAGGAATGTGCGCATGGTGACTGTTGTATTCAATCCCTATGCAATTTCTGTGTTTCATCAACACTCTAATAGTCCACAGATTACAGAATGAAACCAGATGTGCATCGGAAACTACTACTGGTCTTCCAGGGAACGATCAAATCGTAGACTGTTTGAGACATTACTTTTATGGAGGAATGTGCGCATGGTGACTGTTGTATTCAATCCCTATGCAATTTCTGTGTTTCATCAACACTCTAATAGTCCACAGATTACAGAATGAAACCAGATGTGCATCGGAAACTACTACTGGTCTTACAGGGAACGATCAAATCGTAGACTGTTTGAGACATTACTCCCATGGAGGAAACTGCGCATGGAGTCTGTTGTATTCAACCCCGATGCAATTTCTGTGTTTCATCAACACTCTGATATTCCACAGTGTACAGAAAGCCTCCAGATGTGCACAGGAAACTACTACTGGTCTTCTGGGGAACGATCAAAGTTTAGACTCTTAGAGACATTACTCCCATGGAGGAAAGTGCGCATGGTGACTGTTGTATTCAATCCCGATGCAATTACTGTGTTTCATCAACACCCTGATAGTCTACACATTACAGAATGCCACCAGATGTGCATCGGAAACTACTACTGGTCTTCCTGGGAACGATCAAATCGTAGATTGTTTGAGACATTACTCCCGTGGAGGAAAGTGCGCATGGTGACTGTTGTATTCAATGCGGATGCAATTTCTGTGTTTCATCAACACTCTGATAGTCCACACTTTACAGAATGCCTCCAGATGTGCATCGAAAACACTACTGGTCTTCCAGGGAACTATGAAAGCGTAGACTGTTTGACACATTACTCCAATGGAGGAAAGTGCGCATGGTGACTGTTGTATTCAATCCCGATGCAATTTCTGTGTTTCGTCAACACTCTTATAGTCCATAGATTACACAATGCCTCCAGATGTTCATCGGAAACTACTACTGGTCTTCCAGGGAACGATCAAATCGTAGACTGTTTGAGACATTACTTTTATGGGGGAATGTGCGCATGGCGACTGTTGTATTCAATCCCGATGCAATTTCTGTGTTTCATCAACACTCTAATAGTCCACAGATTACAGAATGCCTCCAGATGTGCATCGGAAACTACTACTTTTCTTACAGGGAACGATCAAAGCATTGAATGTTTGAGAATTACTCCCATGGAGGAAAGTGCGCATGGTGACTGTTGTATTCATTCCCGATGCAATTTCTGTGTTTCATCAACACTCTGATAGTCCACAGAGTACAGAAAGCCTCCAGATGTGCATCGGAAACTACTACTGGTCTTCCAGGGATCGATCAAAGCGTAGACTGTTAGAGACATTACTCCCATGGAGGAAAGTGCGCATGGTGTCTGTTGTATTCAATCCCGATGCAATTTCTGTGTTTCATCAACACTCTGATAGTCCGCAGAGTACAGAATACCTCGAGATTTGCATCGGAAACTACTACTGGTCTTACAGGGAACGATCAAAGCATAGACTGTTTGAGAATTGATCCCATTGAGGAAAGTGCGCATGGTGACTCTTGTATTCAATCCCGATGCAATTTCTGTGTTACATCAACACTCTGATAGTCCACAGAGAACAGAAAGCCTCCAGATGTGCATCGGAAACTACTACTGGTCTTCCAGGGAACGATCAAAGCGTATTCTGTTTGAGACATTACTCCCATGGAGGAAAGTGCGCATGGTGACTGTTGTATTCAATCCCGATGCAATTACTGTGTTTCATCAACACCCTGATAGTCTACACATTACAGAATGCCACCACATGTGCATCTGAAACTACTACCGGTCTTCCAGGGAACGATCAAAGCGTAGACTGTTTGAGGCATTACTCCCATGGAGGAAACTGCGCATGTTGACTGTTGTAATCATTCCCGATGCAATTTGTGTGTTTCATCAACACTCTGATAGTCCACAGATTACACAATGCTACCAGATGTACATCGGGAACTACTACTGGTCTTACAGGGAACGATCAAAGCATAGACTGTTTGAGAATTACTCCCATTGAGGAAAGTGCGCATGTTGACTGTTGTATTCAATCCCGATGCAATTTCTGTGTTTCATCAACACTCTGATAGTCCACAGATTACAGAAAGCCCCAGATGTTCATCGGAAACTACTACTGTTCTTCCAGGGAACGATCAGAGCGTAGAATGTTTGAGACATTACTCAAATGGAGGTAATTGCGCATGGAGACTGTTGTATTCAATCAAGATGCAATTTCTGTGTTTCATCAACACTCTGATAGTCCACAGATTAAAGAATGCCTCCAGATGTTCATCGGAAACTACTACTGGTCTTCCAGGGAACGATCCAAGCGTAGACTGTTTGAGACTTTACTCCCATGGAGGAATGAGCGCATGGTGACTGTTGTATTCAATCCCGATGCAATTTCTGTGTTTCATCAACACTCTGATAGTCCACAGATTACAGAATGCCGCCAGATGTTCATCGGAAACTACTACTGGTCTTCCAGGGAACGATCAAATCGTAGACTGTTTGAGACATTACTACCGTGGAGGAAAGTGCGCATGGTGACTGTTGTATTCACTCCCGTTGCAATTTCTGTGTTTCATCAACACTCTGATAGTCCACAGATTACAGAATGCCTCCAGATGTACATCGTAAACTACTACTGGTCTTCCAGGGAACGATCAAAGCGTAGACTGTTTGAGACATTACTCCCATGGAGGAAACTACGCATGGAGACTGTTGTATTCAACCCCGATGCAATTTCTGAGTTTCATCAACACTCTGATAGTCCACAGTGTACAGAAATCCTCCAGATGTGCATAGGAAACTACTACTGGTCTTCTGGGGAACGATCAAATCGTAGACTATTAGAGACATTACTCCCATGGAGCAAAGTGAGCATGGTGACTGTTGTATTGAATCCCGATGCAATTTCTGTGTTTCATCAACACTCTGATAGTCCACAGATTACAGAATGCCTCCAGATGTTCATCGGAAACTACTACTGGTCTTCCAGGGAACGATCCAAGCGTAGACTGTTTGAGACTTTACTCCCATGGAGGAATGTGCGCATGGTGACTGTTGTATTCAATCCCGATGCAATTTCTGTGTTTCATCAACACTTTGATAGTCCACAGATTACAGAATGCCGCCAGATGTTCATCGGAAACTACTACTGGTCTTCCAGGGAACGATCAAAGCGTAGACTGTTTGAGACATTACTACCGTGGAGGAAAGTGTGCATGGTGACTGTTGTATTCACTCCCGTTGCAATTACTGTGTTTCATCAACACCCTGATAGTCTACACATTACAGAATGCCACCAGATGTGCATCGGGTGTTGTATTCAATCCGGATGCAATTTCTGTGTTTCATCAACACTCTGATAGTCCACATTTTACAGAATGCCTCCAGATGTGCATCGTAAACTACTACTTGTCTTCCAGGGAATGATGAAAGCGTAGACTGTTTGAGACATTACTCCAATGGAGGAAAGTGCGCATGGTGACAGTTGTATTCAATCCCGATGCAATTTCTGTGTTTCATCAACACTCTGATAGTCCATAGATTACAGTATGCCTCCAGATCTTCATCGGAAAGTACTACTGGTCTTCCAGGGAACGATCAAATCGTAGATTGTTTGAGACATTACTCCCGTGGAGAAAAGTGCGCATACTGACTGTTGTATTCAATCCGTATGCAATTTCTGTGTTTCATCAACACTCTGATAGTCCACATTTTACAGAATGCCTCCAGATGTGCATCGGAAACTACTACTGGTCTTCCAGGGAACTATGAAAGCGTAGACTGTTTGAGACATTACTCCAATGGAGGAAAGTGCGCATGGTGACTGTTGTATTCAATCCCGATGCAATTTCTGTGTTTCGTCAACACTCTTATAGTCCATAGATTACAGAATGCCTCCAGATGTTCATCGGAAACTACTACTGGTCTTCCAGGGAACGATCAAATCGTAGACTGTTTGAGACGTTACTTTTATGGGGGAATGTGCGCATGGCGACTGTTGTATTCAATCCCGATGCAATATCTGTGTTTCATCAACACTCTGATAGTCCACAGATTACAGAATGCCTCCAGATGTGCATCGGAAACTACTACTTGTCATACGGGGAACGATCAAAGCATAGACTGTTTGAGAAATACTCCCATGGAGGAAAGTGCGCATGGTGACTGTTGTATTCAATCCCGATGCAATTTCTGTGTTTCATCAACACTCTGATAGTCCACATTTTACAGAATGACTCCAGATGTGCATCGTAAACTACTACTGGTCTTCCAGGGAATGATGAAAGCGTAGACTGTTTGAGACATTACTCCAATGGAGGAAAGTGCGCATGGTGACAGTTGTATTCAATCCCGATGCAATTTCTGTGTTTCATCAACACTCTGATAGGCCACAGAGTACAGAAAGCCTCAAGATGTGCATCGGAAACTACTTCTGGTGTTCTAGGGAACGATCAAAACGTAGAATGTTAGAGACTTTACTCCCATGGAGGAAAGTGCGCATGGTGACTGTTGTATTCAATACCGATGCAATTTCTGTGTTTCATCAACACTCTGATAGTCCACAGACTACAGAATGCCACCAGATGTGCATCGAAACTACTACTGGTCTTCCAGGGAACGATCAAAGCGTAGACTATTTGAGACATTACTCCCATGGAGGAAAGTGCGCATGGTGACTGTTGTATTCAATCCCGATGCAATTTCTGTGTTTCATCAACACTCTGATAGTCCACAGAGTACAGAAAGCCTCCAGATGTGCATCGGAAACTACTACTGGTCTTCCACGGAACGATCAATGCGTAGACTGTCAGAGGCATTACTCCCATGGAGGAAAGTGCGCATGGTGACTGTTGTATTCAATCCCGATGCAATTTCTGTGTTTCATCAACACTCTGATAGTCCACAGAGTACAGAATGCCTCGAGATTTGCATCGGAAACTACTACTGGTCTTCCAGGGAACGATCAAAGCGTAGACTATTTGAGACATTACTCCCATGGAGGAAAGTGCGCATGGTGACTGTTGTATTCAATCCCGATGCAATTACTGTGTTTCATCAACACCCTGATAGTCTACAAATTACAGAATGCCACCAGATGTGCATCGGAAACTACTACTGGTCATCCAGCGAACGATCAAATCGTAGTTTGTTTGAGACATTACTCCCATGGAGGAAAGTGCGCATTGTGAATGTTGTATTCAATCCGGATGCAATTTCTGTGTTTCATCAACACTCTGATAGGCCACATTTTACAGAATGCCTCCAGATGTGCATCGAAAACTACTACTGGTCTTCCGGGGAACTATGAAAGCGTAGACTGTTTGAGACATTACTTTTATGGAGGAAAGTGCGCATGGTGACTGTTGTATTCAATCCCGATGCAATTTCTGTGTTTCATCAACACTCTGATAGTCCATAGATTACAGTATGCCTCCAGATGTTCATCGGAATCTAGTACTGGTCTTCCAGGGAACGATCAAATCGTAGACTGTTTGAGACATTACATTTATGGAGGAATGTGCGCATGGCCATTGTTGTATTCAATCCCGATGCAATTTCTGTGTTTCATCAACACTCTAATAGCCCACAGATTACAGAATGCCTCCAGATGTGCATCGGAAACTACTACTGGTCTTACAGGGAACGATCAAAGCATGACCGTTTGAGAATTACTCCCATGGAGGAAAGTGCGCATATTGACTGTTGTATTCAATCCCGATGCAATTTCTGTGTTTCATCAACACTCTGATAGGCCACAGATTACAGAAAGCCCCAGATGTTCATCGGAAACTACTACTGTTCTTCCAGGGAACGATCAAAGCGTAGAATGTTTGAGACATTACTCCAATGGAGGTAACTGCGCAAGGAGACTGTTGTATTCAATCCCGATGCAATTTCTGTGTTTCATCAACACTCTGATAGTCCACAGATTACAGAATGCCTCCAGATATTCATCGGAAAGTACTACTGGTCTTCCAGGGAACGATCCAAGCGTAGACTGTTTGAGACTTTATTCCCATGGAGGGATGTGCGTATGGTGACTGTTGTATTCAATCACGATGCAATTTCTGTGTTTCATCAACACTCTGATAGTCCGCAGATTACAGAATGCCTCCAGATGTACATCGTAAACTACTACTGGTCTTCCAGGGAACGATCAAAGCGTAGACTGTTTGAGACATTACTCCCATGGAGGAAACTACGCATGGAGACTGTTGTATTCAACCCCGATGCAATTTCTGAGTTTCATTATCACTCTGTTAGTCCACAGTGTACAGAAAGCCACCAGATGTGCATAGGAAACTACTACTGGTCTTCTGGGGAACGATCAAAGCGTAGACTGTTAGAGACATTACTCCCATGGAGGAAAGTGCGCATGGTGACTGTTGTATTCAATCCCGATGCAATTACTGTGTTTCATCAACACCCTGATAGTCTACACATTACAGAATGCCACCAGATGTGCATCGGAAACTACTACTGGTCTTCCAGTGAACGATCAAGTCGTAGTTTGTTTGAGACATTACTCCCTTGGAGGAAAATGCGCATGGTGAATGTTGTATTCAATCCGGATGCAATTTCTGTGTTTCATCAACAGTCTGATAGTCCACATTTTACAGAATGCCTCCAGATGTGCATCGTAAACTACTACTGGTCTTCCAGGGAACGATGAAAGCGTAGACTGTTTGAGACATTACTCCAATGGAGGAAAATGCGCATGGTGACAGTTGTATTCAATCCCGATGCAATTTCTGTGTTTCATCAATACTCTGATAGTCCATAGATTACAGTATGCCACCAGATGTTCATCGGAAACTACAACTGGTCTTCCAGGGAACGATCAAATCGTAGATTGTTTGAGACATTACTCCCGTGGAGGAAAGTGCGCATGGTGACTGTTGTATTCAATCCCGATGCAATTTCTGTGTTTCATCAACACTCTGATAGTCCACAGATTACAGAAAGCCCCAGATGTTCATCGGAAACTACTTCTGTTCTTCCAGGGAACGATCAAAGCGTAGAATGTTTGAGATATTACTCCAATGGAGGTAACTGCGCATGGAGACTGTTGTATTCATTCCCGATGCAATTTCTGTGTTTCATCAACACTCTGATAGTCCACAGAGTACAGAAAGCCTCCAGATGTGCATCGGAAACTACTACTGGTCTTCCAGGGATCGATCAAAGCGTAGACTGTTAGAGACATTACTCCCATGGAGGAAAGTGCGCATGGTGTCTGTTGTATTCAATCCCGATGCAATTTCTGTGTTTCATCAACACTCTGATAGTCCGCAGAGTACAGAATGCCTCGAGATTTGCATCGGAAACTACTACTGGTCTTACAGGGAACGATCAAAGCATAGACTGTTTGAGAATTGATCCCATTGAGGAAAGTGCGCATGGTGACTCTTGTATTCAATCCCGATGCAATTTCTGTGTTACATCAACACTCTGATAGTCCACAGAGAACAGAAAGCCTCCAGATGTGCATCGGAAACTACTACTGGTCTTCCAGGGAACGATCAAAGCGTATTCTGTTTGAGACATTACTCCCATGGAGGAAAGTGCGCATGGTGACTGTTGTATTCAATCCCGATGCAATTACTGTGTTTCATCAACACCCTGATAGTCTACACATTACAGAATGCCACCACATGTGCATCTGAAACTACTACCGGTCTTCCAGGGAACGATCAAAGCGTAGACTGTTTGAGGCATTACTCCCATGGAGGAAACTGCGCATGTTGACTGTTGTAATCATTCCCGATGCAATTTGTGTGTTTCATCAACACTCTGATAGTCCACAGATTACACAATGCCACCAGATGTACATCGGGAACTACTACTGGTCTTACAGGGAACGATCAAAGCATAGACTGTTTGAGAATTACTCCCATTGAGGAAAGTGCGCATGTTGACTGTTGTATTCAATCCCGATGCAATTTCTGTGTTTCATCAACACTCTGATAGTCCACAGATTACAGAAAGCCCCAGATGTTCATCGGAAACTACTACTGTTCTTCCAGGGAACGATCAGAGCGTAGAATGTTTGAGACATTACTCAAATGGAGGTAATTGCGCATGGAGACTGTTGTATTCAATCAAGATGCAATTTCTGTGTTTCATCAACACTCTGATAGTCCACAGATTAAAGAATGCCTCCAGATGTTCATCGGAAACTACTACTGGTCTTCCAGGGAACGATCCAAGCGTAGACTGTTTGAGACTTTACTCCCATGGAGGAATGAGCGCATGGTGACTGTTGTATTCAATCCCGATGCAATTTCTGTGTTTCATCAACACTCTGATAGTCCACAGATTACAGAATGCCGCCAGATGTTCATCGGAAACTACTACTGGTCTTCCAGGGAACGATCAAATCGTAGACTGTTTGAGACATTACTACCGTGGAGGAAAGTGCGCATGGTGACTGTTGTATTCACTCCCGTTGCAATTTCTGTGTTTCATCAACACTCTGATAGTCCACAGATTACAGAATGCCTCCAGATGTACATCGTAAACTACTACTGGTCTTCCAGGGAACGATCAAAGCGTAGACTGTTTGAGACATTACTCCCATGGAGGAAACTACGCATGGAGACTGTTGTATTCAACCCCGATGCAATTTCTGAGTTTCATCAACACTCTGATAGTCCACAGTGTACAGAAATCCTCCAGATGTGCATAGGAAACTACTACTGGTCTTCTGGGGAACGATCAAATCGTAGACTATTAGAGACATTACTCCCATGGAGCAAAGTGAGCATGGTGACTGTTGTATTGAATCCCGATGCAATTTCTGTGTTTCATCAACACTCTGATAGTCCACAGATTACAGAATGCCTCCAGATGTTCATCGGAAACTACTACTGGTCTTCCAGGGAACGATCCAAGCGTAGACTGTTTGAGACTTTACTCCCATGGAGGAATGTGCGCATGGTGACTGTTGTATTCAATCCCGATGCAATTTCTGTGTTTCATCAACACTTTGATAGTCCACAGATTACAGAATGCCGCCAGATGTTCATCGGAAACTACTACTGGTCTTCCAGGGAACGATCAAAGCGTAGACTGTTTGAGACATTACTACCGTGGAGGAAAGTGTGCATGGTGACTGTTGTATTCACTCCCGTTGCAATTACTGTGTTTCATCAACACCCTGATAGTCTACACATTACAGAATGCCACCAGATGTGCATCGGGTGTTGTATTCAATCCGGATGCAATTTCTGTGTTTCATCAACACTCTGATAGTCCACATTTTACAGAATGCCTCCAGATGTGCATCGTAAACTACTACTTGTCTTCCAGGGAATGATGAAAGCGTAGACTGTTTGAGACATTACTCCAATGGAGGAAAGTGCGCATGGTGACAGTTGTATTCAATCCCGATGCAATTTCTGTGTTTCATCAACACTCTGATAGTCCATAGATTACAGTATGCCTCCAGATCTTCATCGGAAAGTACTACTGGTCTTCCAGGGAACGATCAAATCGTAGATTGTTTGAGACATTACTCCCGTGGAGAAAAGTGCGCATACTGACTGTTGTATTCAATCCGTATGCAATTTCTGTGTTTCATCAACACTCTGATAGTCCACATTTTACAGAATGCCTCCAGATGTGCATCGGAAACTACTACTGGTCTTCCAGGGAACTATGAAAGCGTAGACTGTTTGAGACATTACTCCAATGGAGGAAAGTGCGCATGGTGACTGTTGTATTCAATCCCGATGCAATTTCTGTGTTTCGTCAACACTCTTATAGTCCATAGATTACAGAATGCCTCCAGATGTTCATCGGAAACTACTACTGGTCTTCCAGGGAACGATCAAATCGTAGACTGTTTGAGACGTTACTTTTATGGGGGAATGTGCGCATGGCGACTGTTGTATTCAATCCCGATGCAATATCTGTGTTTCATCAACACTCTGATAGTCCACAGATTACAGAATGCCTCCAGATGTGCATCGGAAACTACTACTTGTCATACAGGGAACGATCAAAGCATAGACTGTTTGAGAAATACTCCCATGGAGGAAAGTGCGCATGGTGACTGTTGTATTCAATCCCGATGCAATTTCTGTGTTTCATCAACACTCTGATAGTCCACATTTTACAGAATGACTCCAGATGTGCATCGTAAACTACTACTGGTCTTCCAGGGAATGATGAAAGCGTAGACTGTTTGAGACATTACTCCAATGGAGGAAAGTGCGCATGGTGACAGTTGTATTCAATCCCGATGCAATTTCTGTGTTTCATCAACACTCTGATAGGCCACAGAGTACAGAAAGCCTCAAGATGTGCATCGGAAACTACTTCTGGTGTTCTAGGGAACGATCAAAACGTAGAATGTTAGAGACTTTACTCCCATGGAGGAAAGTGCGCATGGTGACTGTTGTATTCAATACCGATGCAATTTCTGTGTTTCATCAACACTCTGATAGTCCACAGACTACAGAATGCCACCAGATGTGCATCGAAACTACTACTGGTCTTCCAGGGAACGATCAAAGCGTAGACTATTTGAGACATTACTCCCATGGAGGAAAGTGCGCATGGTGACTGTTGTATTCAATCCCGATGCAATTTCTGTGTTTCATCAACACTCTGATAGTCCACAGAGTACAGAAAGCCTCCAGATGTGCATCGGAAACTACTACTGGTCTTCCACGGAACGATCAATGCGTAGACTGTCAGAGGCATTACTCCCATGGAGGAAAGTGCGCATGGTGACTGTTGTATTCAATCCCGATGCAATTTCTGTGTTTCATCAACACTCTGATAGTCCACAGAGTACAGAATGCCTCGAGATTTGCATCGGAAACTACTACTGGTCTTCCAGGGAACGATCAAAGCGTAGACTATTTGAGACATTACTCCCATGGAGGAAAGTGCGCATGGTGACTGTTGTATTCAATCCCGATGCAATTACTGTGTTTCATCAACACCCTGATAGTCTACAAATTACAGAATGCCACCAGATGTGCATCGGAAACTACTACTGGTCATCCAGCGAACGATCAAATCGTAGTTTGTTTGAGTCATTACTCCCATGGAGGAAAGTGCGCATTGTGAATGTTGTATTCAATCCGGATGCAATTTCTGTGTTTCATCAACACTCTGATAGTCCACATTTTACAGAATGCCTCCAGATGTGCATCGAAAACTACTACTGGTCTTCCGGGGAACTATGAAAGCGTAGACTGTTTGAGACATTACTTTTATGGAGGAAAGTGCGCATGGTGACTGTTGTATTCAATCCCGATGCAATTTCTGTGTTTCATCAACACTCTGATAGTCCATAGATTACAGTATGCCTCCAGATGTTCATCGGAATCTAGTACTGGTCTTCCAGGGAACGATCAAATCGTAGACTGTTTGAGACATTACATTTATGGAGGAATGTGCGCATGGCCATTGTTGTATTCAATCCCGATGCAATTTCTGTGTTTCATCAACACTCTAATAGCCCACAGATTACAGAATGCCTCCAGATGTGCATCGGAAACTACTACTGGTCTTACAGGGAACGATTAAAGCATGACCGTTTGAGAATTACTCCCATGGAGGAAAGTGCGCATATTGACTGTTGTATTCAATCCCGATGCAATTTCTGTGTTTCATCAACACTCTGATAGGCCACAGATTACAGAAAGCCCCAGATGTTCATCGGAAACTACTACTGTTCTTCCAGGGAACGATCAAAGCGTAGAATGTTTGAGACATTACTCCAATGGAGGTAACTGCGCAAGGAGACTGTTGTATTCAATCCCGATGCAATTTCTGTGTTTCATCAACACTCTGATAGTCCACAGATTACAGAATGCCTCCAGATATTCATCGGAAAGTACTACTGGTCTTCCAGGGAACGATCCAAGCGTAGACTGTTTGAGACTTTATTCCCATGGAGGGATGTGCGTATGGTGACTGTTGTATTCAATCACGATGCAATTTCTGTGTTTCATCAACACTCTGATAGTCCGCAGATTACAGAATGCCTCCAGATGTACATCGTAAACTACTACTGGTCTTCCAGGGAACGATCAAAGCGTAGACTGTTTGAGACATTACTCCCATGGAGGAAACTACGCATGGAGACAGTTGTATTCAACCCCGATGCAATTTCTGAGTTTCATCATCACTCTGTTAGTCCACAGTGTACAGAAAGCCACCAGATGTGCATAGGAAACTACTACTGGTCTTCTGGGGAACGATCAAAGCGTAGACTGTTAGAGACATTACTCCCATGGAGGAAAGTGCGCATGGTGACTGTTGTATTCAATCCCGATGCAATTACTGTGTTTCATCAACACCCTGATAGTCTACACATTACAGAATGCCACCAGATGTGCATCGGAAACTACTACTGGTCTTCCAGTGAACGATCAAGTCGTAGTTTGTTTGAGACATTACTCCCTTGGAGGAAAATGCGCATGGTGAATGTTGTATTCAATCCGGATGCAATTTCTGTGTTTCATCAACAGTCTGATAGTCCACATTTTACAGAATGCCTCCAGATGTGCATCGTAAACTACTACTGGTCTTCCAGGGAACGATGAAAGCGTAGACTGTTTGAGACATTACTCCAATGGAGGAAAATGCGCATGGTGACAGTTGTATTCAATCCCGATGCAATTTCTGTGTTTCATCAATACTCTGATAGTCCATAGATTACAGTATGCCACCAGATGTTCATCGGAAACTACAACTGGTCTTCCAGGGAACGATCAAATCGTAGATTGTTTGAGACATTACTCCCGTGGAGGAAAGTGCGCATGGTGACTGTTGTATTCAATCCCGATGCAATTTCTGTGTTTCATCAACACTCTGATAGTCCACAGATTACAGAAAGCCCCAGATGTTCATCGGAAACTACTTCTGTTCTTCCAGGGAACGATCAAAGCGTAGAATGTTTGAGATATTACTCCAATGGAGGTAACTGCGCATGGAGACTGTTGTATTCAATCCCGATGCAATTTCTGTGTTTCATCAACACTCTGATAGTCCACAGATTACAGAATGCCTCCAGATGTTCATCGGAAACTACTACTGGTCTTCCAGGGAACGATCCAAGCGTAGACTGTTTGAGACTTTATTCCCATGGAGGGATGTGCATATGGTGACTGTTGTATTCAATCACGATGCAATTTCTGTGTTTCATCAACACTCTGATAGTCCGCAGATTACAGAATGCCTCCAGATGTACATCGTAAACTACTACTGGTCTTCCAGGGAACGATCAAAGCGTAGACTGTTTGAGACATTACTCCCATGGAGGAAACTACGCATGGAGACTGTTGTATTCACCCCCGATGCAATTTCTGAGTTTCATCATCACTCTGTTAGTCCACAGTGTACAGAAAGCCTCCAGATGTGCATAGGAAACTACTACTGGTCTTCTGGGGAACGATCAAAGCGTAGACTGTTAGAGACATTACTCCCATGGAGGAAAGTGCGCATGGTGACTGTTGTATTCAATCCCTATGCAATTACTGTGTTTCATCAACACCCTGATAGTCTACACATTACAGAATGCCACCAGATGTGCATCGGAAACTACTACTGGTCTTCCAGGGAACGATCAAATCGTAGTTTGTTTGAGACATTACTCCCGTGGAGGAAAATGCGCATGGTGAATGTTGTATTCAATCCGGATGCAATTTCTGTGTTTCATCAACACTCTGATAGTCCACATTTTACAGAATGCATCCAGATGTGCATCGTAAACTACTACTGGTCTTCCAGGGAACTGTGAAAGCGTAGACTGTTTGGGACATTGCTTTTATGGAGGAAAGTGCGCATGGTGACTGTTGTATTCAATCCCGATGCAATTTCTGTTTTTCATCAACATTCTGATAGTCCACAGATTACAGAATGCCTCCAGATGTTCATCGTAAACTACTACTGGTCTTCCAGGGAACGATCAAAGCGTAGACTGTTTGAGACATTACTCCCATCGAGGACATTGCGCATGGAGACTCTTGTATTCAACCCCGATGCAATTTCTGTCTTTCATCAACACTCTGATAGTCCACAGTGTACAGAAAGCCTCTAGATGTGCATAGGAAACTACAACTGGTCTTCTGGGGAACGATCAAAGCGTAGACATTTAGAGACATTAATCCCATGAAGGAAAGTGCGCATGGTGACTGATGTATTCAATCCCAAGACAATTTCTGTGTCTCATCAACACTCTGATAGTCCACAGATTACAGAAAGCCCCCGATGTGCATCGGACACTACTACTGGTCTTCCAGGGAACGATCAAAGCGTAGACTGTTTGAGACTTTACTCCCATGGAGGAATGAGCGCATGGTGACTGTTGTATTCAACCCCGATGCAATTTCTGTGTTTCATCAACACTCTGATAGTCCACAGTGTACAGAAAGCCTCCAGATGTGCATAGGAAACTACTACTGGTCTTCTGGGGAACGATCAAAAAGTAGACTGTTAGAGAGATTACTCCCATGGAGGAAAGTGCGCATGGTGACTGTTGTATTCAATCCCGATGCAATTACTGTGATTCATTAACACCCTGATAGTCTACACATTACACAATGCCACCAGATGTGCATCGGAAACTACTACTGGTCTTCCAGGGAACGATCAAATCGTAGTTTTTTTGAGACATTACTCCCGTGGAGGAAAGTGCGAATGGTGACTGTTGTATTCAATCCGGATGCAATTTCTGTGTTTCATCAACACTCTGATAGTCCACATTTTACAGAATGCCTCCAGATGTGCATCGAAAACTACTACTGGTCTTCTAGGGAACTATGAAAGCGTAGACTGTTTGAGACATTACTCCAATGGAGGAAAGTGCACATGGTGACTGTTGTATTCAATCCCGATGCAATTTCTGTGTTTCATCAACACTCTAATAGTCCACAGATTACAGAATGCCTCCAGATGTTAATCGGAAACTACTACTGGTCTTCCAGGGAACGATCAAAGCGTAGACTGTTTGAGACATTACTATCATGGAGGAAAGTGCGCATGGTGACTGTTGTATTCAATCAAGATGCAATTTCTGTGTTTCATCAACACTCTGATAGTCCACAGATTACAGAATGCCTCCAGATGTTCATCGGAAACTACTACTGGTCTTCCAGGGAACGATCCAAGCGTAGACTGTTTGAGACTTTACTCCCATGGAGGAATGTGCGCATGGTGACTGTTGTATTCAATCCCGATGCAATTTCTGTGTTTCATCAACACTCTGATAGTCCACAGATTACAGAATGCCGCCAGATGTTCATCGGAAACTACTACTGGTCTTCCAGGGAACGATCAAATCGTAGACTGTTTGAGACATTACTACCGTGGAGGAAAGTGCGCATGGTGACTGTTGTATTCAATCCCGATGCAATTTCTGTGTTTCATCAACACTCTGATACTCCGCAGTATACAGAATGCCTCCAGATGTTAATCGGAAACTACTACTGGTCTTCCAGGGAACGATCAAAGCGTAGACTGTTTGAGACATTACTATCATGGAGGAAAGTGCGCATGGTGACTGTTGTATTCAATCAAGATGCAATTTCTGTGTTTCATCAACACTCTGATAGTCCACAGATTACAGAATGCCTCCAGATGTTCATCGGAAACTACTACTGGTCTTCCAGGGAACGATCCAAGCGTAGACTGTTTGAGACTTTACTCCCATGGAGGAATGTGCGCATGGTGACTGTTGTATTCAATCCCGATGCAATTTCTGTGTTTCATCAACACTCTGATAGTCCACAGATTACAGAATGCCGCCAGATGTTCATCGGAAACTACTACTGGTCTTCCAGGGAACGATCAAATCGTAGACTGTTTGAGACATTACTACCGTGGAGGAAAGTGCGCATGGTGACTGTTGTATTCACTCCCATTGCAATTTCTGTGTTTCATCAACACTCTGATAGTCCACAGATTACAGAATGCCTCCAGATGTACATCGTAAACTACTACTGGTCTTCAGGGAACGATCAAAGCGTAGACTGTTTGAGACATTACTCCCATGGAGGAAACTACGCATGGAGACTGTTGTATTCAACCCCGATGCAATTTCTGTGTTTCATCAACACCCTGATAGTCTACAAATTACAGAATGCCACCAGAAGTGCATCGGATGTTGTATTCAATCCGGATGCAATTTCTGTGTTTCATCAACACTCTGATAGTCCACATTTTACAGAATGCCTCCAGATGTGCATCGTAAACTACTACTTGTCTTCCAGGGAATAATGAAAGCGTAGACTGTTTGAGACATTACTCCAATGGAGGAAAGTGTGCATGGTGACAGTTGTATTCAATCCCGATGCAATTTCTGTGTTTCATCAACACTCTGATGGTCCATAGATTACAGTATGCCTCCAGATCTTCATCGGAAAGTACTACTGGTGTTCCAGGGAACGATCAAATCGTAGATTGTTTGAGACATTACTCCCGTGGAGGAAAGTGCGCATACTGACTGTTGTATTCAATCCGTATGCAATTTCTGTGTTTCATCATCACTCTGATAGTCCACATTTTACAGAATGCCTCCAGATGTGCATCGAAAACTACTACTGGGCTTCCAGGGAACTATGAAAGCGTAGACTGTTTGAGACATTACTCCAATGGAGGAAAGTGCGCATGGTGACTGTTGTATTCAATCCCGATGCAATTTCGGTGTTTCGTCAACACTCTTATAGTCCATAGATTACAGAATGCCTCCAGATGTTCATCGGAAACTACTACTGGTCTTCCAGGGAACGATCAAATCGTAGACTGTTTGAGACGTTACTTTTATGGGGGAATGTGCGCATGGCGACTGTTGTATTCAATCCCGATGCAATATCTGTGTTTCATCAACACTCTGATAGTCCACAGATTACAGAATGCCTCCAGATGTGCATCGGCAACTACTACTTGTCATACAGGGAACGATCAAAGCATAGACTGTTTGAGAAATACTCCCATGGAGGAAAGTGCGCATGGTGACTGTTGTATTCAATCCCGATGCAATTTCTGTGTTTCATCAACACTCTGATAGTCCACATTTTACAGAATGCCTCCAGATGTGCATCGTAAACTACTACTGGTCTTCCAGGGAATGATGAAAGCGTAGACTGTTTGAGACATTACTCCAATGGAGGAAAGTGCGCATGGTGACAGTTGTATTCAATCCCGATGCAATTTCTGTGTTTCATCAACACTCTGATAGGCCACAGAGTACAGAAAGCCTCAAGATGTGCATCGGAAACTACTTCTGGTGTTCTAGGGAACGATCAAAACGTAGAATGTTGGAGACTTTACTCCCATGGAGGAAAGTGCGCATGGTGACTGTTGTATTCAATCCCGATGCAATTTCTGTGTTTCATCAACACTCTGATAGTCCACAGACTACAGAATACCACCAGATGTGCATCGAAACTACTACTGGTCTTCCAGGGAACGAACAAAGCGTAGACTATTTGAGACATTACTCCCATGGAGGAAAGTGCGCATGGTGACTGTTGTATTCAATCCCGATGCAATTTCTGTGTTTCATCAACACTCTGATAGTCCACAGAGTACAGAAAGCCTCCAGATGTGCATCGGAAACTACTACTGGTCTTCCACGGAACGATCAAAGCGTAGACTGTTAGAGGCATTACTCCCATGGAGGAAAGTGCGAATGGTGACTGTTGTATTCAATCCCGATGCAATTTCTGTGTTTCATCAACACTCTGATAGTCCACAGAGTACAGAATGCCTCGAGATTTGCATCGGAAACTACTACTGGTCTTACAGGGAACGATCAAATCATAGACTGTTTGAGAATTTATCCCAAGGAGGAAAGTGCGCATGGTGACTGTTGTATTCAATCCCGATGCAATTTCTGTGTTTCATCAACACTCTGATAGTCCACAGATTACAGAATGCCTCCAGATGTGCATCGGAAACTACTACTGGTCTGACAGGGAACGATCAAAGCATGACTGTTTGGGAATTACTCCCATGGAGGAAAGTGCGCATGTTGACTGTTGTATTCAATCCCGATGCAATTACTGTGTTTCATCAACACTCTGATAGTCCACAGATTACAGAATGCCTCCAGATGTTCATCGGAAACTACTACTGGTCTTCCAGGGAACGATCCAAGCGTAGACTGTTTGAGACTTTATTCCCATGGAGGGATGTGCGTATGGTGACTGTTGTATTCAATCACGATGCAATTTCTGTGTTTCATCAACACTCTGATAGTCCGCAGATTACAGAATGCCTCCAGATGTACATCGTAAACTACTACTGGTCTTCCAGGGAACGATCAAAGCGTAGACTGTTTGAGACATTACTCCCATGGAGGAAACTACGCATAGAGACTGTTGTATTCAACCCCGATGCAATTTCTGAGTTTCATCATCACTCTGTTAGTCCACAGTGTACAGAAAGCCACCAGATGTGCATAGGAAACTACTACT